>NW_011494529.1:3020428-3021072 GCF_000754665.1 Bison bison bison
CTGGGAGGGATTGGGGGCAGGAGGAGAAGGGGACGACAGAGGATGAGATGGCTGGATGGTATCACTGACTCCATGGATGTGAGTCTCAGTGAACTCCAGGAGTTGGTGATGGACAGGGAGGCCTGGTGTGCTGTGATTCATGGGGTCGCAAAGAGTCGGACACAACTGAGAGACTGATCTGATCTGATCTGATAAAACACTGATGAAAGAAATCAAAGATGACATAAATAGATGGAGAAATATACCATGTTCATGGATCGGAACAATCAATATAGTGAAAATGGGTATACTACTACCCAAAGCAATCTATAGATTCAATGCAATCCCTATCAAGCTACCAACGGTATTTTTCAGAGAACTAGAATAAATAATTTCACAATTTGTATGGAAATACAAAAAACCTCGAATAGCCAAAGCAATCTTGAGAAAGAAGAATGGAACTGGAGGAATCATCTGCCTGACTTCAGGCTATACTGCAAAGCAACAGTCATCAAGACAGTACGGTACTGGCCAAAAGACAGAAACATAGATCAATGGAACAAAATAGAAAGCCCAGAGATAAATCCACATACCTATGGACACCTTATCTTTGACAAAGGAGGCAAGAGTATACAATGGAGAAAAGACAATCTCTTTAATAAGTG
>NW_011494529.1:3021172-3026572 GCF_000754665.1 Bison bison bison
CCAAAGAACTAAACAGATATTTCTCCAAAGAAGACATATAGATAGTTAACAACACATGAAAGATGCTCAACATCACTCATTATCAGAGAAATGCAAATCAAAACCACCATGAGGTACCATCTCATGCCAGTCAAAATGGCTGCTATCCAAAAGTCTACAAGCAATAAATGCTGGAGAGGGTGTGGAGAAAAGGGAACCCTCTTACACTGTTGGTGGGAATGCAAACTGGTACAGCCACTATGGAGAACAGTGTGGAGATTCCTTAAAAAACTGGAGATAGAACTGCCATATGACCTAGCAATCGCACTGCTGGGCATACACACCAAGGAAACCAGAATTGAGAGATACGTGTACCCCAGTGTTCATCACAGCACTGTTTATAATAGCCAGGACATGGAAGCAACCTAGATGTCCATCAGCAGATGAATGGATAAGAAAGCTGTGGTACATATACACAATGGAGTATTACTCAGCCATTATAAAGAATACATTTGAGTCAGTTCTAATGAGGTGGATGAAACTGGAGCCTATTATACAGAGTGAAGTAAGTCAGAAAGAAAAACACCAATACAGTATATTAATGCATATATATGGAATTTAGAAAGATGGTAACTATGACCCTATATGCAAGACAGCAAAAGAGACACAGATGTAAAGAACAGACTTTTGGACTGTGTGGGAGAAGGCGAGGGTGGGATGATTTGAGAGAATAGCATTGAAACATGTATATTATCATATGTGAAATAGAAAACCAGTCCAGGTTCGATGCATGAGACAGGGTGCTCAGGGCTGGTGCACTGGGATGACCCAGAGGGATGCAATGGGGAGGGAGGTGGGAGGGAGGATCAGGATGGGGAACACATGTACACCCATGGCTGATTCATGTGAATGTATGGCAAAAACCACCACAATATTGTAAAGTAATTAGCCTCCAATTAAAAAAAAAAGACATCATGAAGATTAAATGACTTCAGAATACTAGCCTCTGCTATCATACATCATTCCCTATCCTCATACCACTTTATTTCTATCTTTCTTACTTTTCCACAGACTTGTGTTGCTAAAGACACAGTATAACTTGGTCTCAGTTCAGTTCAGTAGCTCAATTGTGTCCGAATTTTTGCGACCCCATGAATCGCAGCACACCAGGCCTCCCTGTCCATCACCAACTCCCGGAGTTCACTCAAACTCACGTCCATTGAGTCGGTGATGCCATCCAGCCATCTCATCCTCTGTTGTCCCCTTCTCCTCCTGCCCCCAATCCCTCCCAGCATCAGAGTCTTTTCCAATGAGTCATCTCTTTGCATGAGGTGGCCAAAGTACTGGAGTTTCAGCTCTAGCATCATTCCCTCTAAAGAAATCCCAGGGCTGATCTCCTTCAGAATGGACTGGTTGGATCTCCTTGTAGTCCAAGGGACTCTCAAGAGTCTTCTCCAACACCACAGTTCAAAAGCATCAATTCTTCGGCGCTCAGCCTTCTTCACAGTCCAACTCTCACATCCATACATGACCACTGAAAAAACCATAGCCTTGACTAGCCGGACCTTTGTTGGCAAAGTAATGTCTCTGCTTTTCAATACGCTATCTAGGTTGGTCATAACATCAATTCTTCAGCGCTCAGCTTTAAACAGCCACCAAAAATCCCCTAGTGTTAGATATTTAGGTTGTGCCAAATTTGTGCAACTATAAACACAGAGTTAGGGACAATTAGTAGAAAATTAACTGGAAAATTTAAAAGACTGAGAGACTGAATATATAAACAATGGCAAGACCATATATGACAATACAACTCTGACATCCGTCTTATCCATGAACCAGATATGCAGGCTATAGTAGAATTGAAGCCATGAACACAAGCTGAATTAAGAACTATAATTAAAGATTTCCCTTAACCTAGACATGACTAGCAACTGCTCATAGAAGAATTTAGGAGTTTTGAGTGCGTACAACCCAGGGTTATCTGACCTACAGTCAACTTTTACACATAATGACTGGAAACTTAGATGCTAATCCTGGTGGCAAAAGGAACTGGACAGAGCCATAAAGGGATCTACAGGTTCCCTCTTTCCAAAATAAATCTGAGATTCAAAGAAAGGCCTGGAAAGTAGGGCAGTATCCTAAAAGCCATATGTGAAACATTTCCAATACATATAGATTGGATCATAATTTAATCAGGCAAACAGAAAAGATGAAACTATATGAGATTTTGCAATAGACTAGAAAAAAACTTCTGATAATATTTGGGAGTTAAAAAGGCGCTGACATAACAGAAGTCCTTTCATTGGAAACCTAAAAAGGAAACTGAAATTAGAATGGGGGAGAGGCCTTTTACCTGAACTACAGCACCTGAGAGAAGATTTTGAAAGGACTCTAAAACAAAAATGAGACAGGAACACAAATAAATGTGTGGCCCTGATGACCAAAAAGTTGGGGGGCCCACTTCCTAACAGGCCATGTATCGACAAAGATGCCTGTAGAAACTGTAAACAGAAAGATCAGTTAAAAAAAAGATGGTCCCATCTTGGAAAAGAAAACACAAGGTAGAGAAAAATTCCGCAGTTCAGGTCAGTGAGGGTGCTCCAAGGAATGAAAAAGTGCCCATATTTTGCCGTAGTCTTATTGAACATGCAAGGTAAATTAATTATAAATATAAATGAGCAACCTCACTAATTCTTGGTAGAAATGCACGCTACTTTTTCTACATTAAGCTCTGCCACCTTTGATCAATCTCTTCACTGGAGTAACGATACCACAAAGGTGATGGTTGTTTCAAATAACTTAGATTCTCTGTCTCCTAGCCTTTAGTTACAACTCTTGGACTCTTGACTAAAACATATTCCTTCTTGCTTCAGAAATTTGGTTCACTCAAATTTATAAGACTGCCATTGAGAACTTTGTTCTATTATTATTTCATGATGGATCATACTTAAAGCAGAAACTGGTGGTTATCAAGCAGAATGTGGTATCAGTAACTTAAACTATCCTTCAGAGTATACCTCTCTACCTGAGGCAACATCAGCCTAGATGGCTGAAATTATGGTGTTTATCAGAGCTTGAAAACTAGCCAAAGATGGGAGGGTAAATATATATCCAGATAGCAAGTATGTTTTGAACTAATATAACTAATATACACCTTTGAGATTCTTTGGAAACAAGAATTTCTCACCTCCTCTGGAACCTTTATCATAAATGGACATGTTAAGAAACTTTTAGATGCTACACATACTTCCTAGAAAGACAGCCATTATAGAAGTTGAGGCTCATTTGAAAAGAGTGGGATTTTATCCAGCTTCCCCCCTCCATGAGGTTTAAATATGTTTTAGTTACTGTATGTCTGTTTTCAGGTTGTGTTGATGTTGATTATTTCCTTGCCAAAAACTATAGCTCTTACAGTTGCTAAAAAACTGCCTGACTTTTTGTTTCCTAGCTGAGGTACATCAACTTTTATTTTATATTAGCTGATTGAGACACACAATTTATGGGAAACATGATTAAAAAAAAAAACTCTATAAGGTGTTATTAAAAACTCACAAAACATTCTTCCCTTATGTCCAAATCTTCTGCAAAGATTAAAGGAACCAGTGGCATCCTTAAATTAGAAGACCTGAATAGACATTTTTCCAAAGAAGACTACAGACGGCCAACAGGCACATGAAAAAATGCTCAACATCGCTAACCATCAGAGAAATGCAAATCAAAACCACAGCGAGATACCTTCTTACACCTGACAAAATGGCTATCATCAAAAAGACCACAGATAACAAGTGTTGGCTATGATGTGGAGAAAAGGGAACCCCTAGCACACTCTTGGTGGGACTATAAATTGGCACACTCACTATAGAAAGCAGCATATACATTCCTTAAAAAAAAAAAAAAAAGAACTACCATATGACCCAGGCTTCCACTCCTGGGTATATAGCTAAAGAACATGAAAATATTAATTTGAAAAGATATGTGCACCCCAATGATCATCAGATCAGATCAGATCAGTCACTCAGTCGTGTCTGACTCTTTGCGACCCCATGAATCCCAGCATGCCAGGCCTTCCTGTCCATCACCAACTCCTGGAGTTCACTCAGACTCACGTCCATCGAGTCCGTGATGCCATCCAGCCATCTCATCCTCTGTCTTCCCCTTCTCCTCCTGCCCCCAATCCCTCCCAGCATCAGAGTCTTTTCCAATGAGTCAACTCTTCGCATGAGGTGGCCAAAGTACTGGAGTTTCAGCTTTAGCATCATTCCCTCTAAAGAAATCCCAGGGCTGATCTCCTTCAGAATGGACTGGTTGGATCTCCTTGCAGTCCAAGGGACTCTCAAGAGTCTTCTCCAACACCACACTTCAAAAGCATCAGTTCTTCGATGCTCAGCCTTCTTCACAGTCCAACTTTCACATCCATACATGACCACAGGAAAAACCATAGTCTTGACTAGACGAACCTTTGTTGGCAAAGTAATGTCTCTGCTTTTGAATATGCTATCTAGGTTGGTTATAACTTTCCTTCCAAGGAGTAAGCGTCTTTCAATTTCATGGCTGCAGTCACCATCTGCAGTGATTTTGGAGCCTCCAAAATAAAGTCTGACATTGTTTCCACTGTTTCCCCATCTATTTCCCATGAAGTGATGGGACCGGATGCCATGATCTTCGTTTTCTGAATGTTGAGCTTTAAGCCAACCTTTTAACTCTCCACTTTCACTTTCATCAAGAGGCTTTTGAGTTCCTCTTCACTTTCTGCCATAAGGGTGGTGTCATCTGCATATATGAGGTTATTGATATTTCTCCCGGCAATCTTGATTCCAGCTTGTGTTTCTTCCAGTCCAGCGTTTCTCATGATGTACTCTGCATATAAGTTAAATAAACAGGGTGACAATATACAACCTTGACGTACTCCTTTTCCTATTTGGAACCAGTCTGTTGTTCCATGTCCAGTTCTAACTGTTGCTTCCTGACCTGCATGCAAATTTCTCAAGAGGCAGATCAGGTGGTCTGGTATTCCCATCTCTTTCAGAATTTTCCACAGTTTATTGTGATCCACACAGACAAGGCTTTGGCATAGTCAAAGCAGAAATAGATGTTTTTCTGGAACTCTCTTGCTTTTTCCATGATCCAGCAGATGTTGGCAATTTGATCTCTGGTTCCTCTGCCTTTTCTAAAACCAGCATGAACATCAGGAAGTTCATGGTTCACGTATTGCTGAAGCCTGGCTTAGAGAATTTTGAGCATTACTTTACTAGCGTGTGAGATGAGTGCAATTATGTAGGAGTTTGAGCATTCTTTGGCATTGCCTTTCTTTGGGATTGGAATGAAAACTGACCTTTTCCAGTCCTGTGGCCACTGCTGAGTTTTCCAAATTTGCTGGCATATTGAGTGCAGCACTTTCACTAGCATCATCTTTCAGGATTT
>NW_011494529.1:3027087-3027241 GCF_000754665.1 Bison bison bison
CAGTGATCACACCATCGTGATTATCTGGGTCATGAAAATCTTTTTTGTACAGTTCTGTGTATTCTTGCCGTCTCTTCTTAATATTTTCTGCCTCTGTTAGGTCCATACCATTTCTGTCCTTTATCGAGCCCATCTTTGCATGAAATGTTCCTTT
>NW_011494529.1:3027416-3041942 GCF_000754665.1 Bison bison bison
AACCCCATGAACAGTATGAAAAGGCAAAATGATAGGATACTGAAAGAGAAACTCCCCAGGTCAGTAGGTGCCCAATATGCTACTGGAGATCAGTGGAGAAATAACCTCAGAAAGAATGAAGGGATGGAGCCAAAGCAAAAAGAATACCCAGCTGTGGATGTGACTGGTGATGGAGGCAAGGTCCAATGCTGTAAAGAGCAATATTGCATAGGAACCTGGAATGTCAGGTCCATGAATCAAGGCAAATTGGAAGTGGTCAAACAAGAGATGGCAAGAGTAAATGTCGACATTGTAGGAATCAGCGAACTGAAATGAACTGGAATGGGTGAATTTAACTCAGATGACCATTATATCTACTAGTGTGGGCAGGAATCACTCAGAAGAAATGGAGTAGCCATCATGGTCAACAAAAGAGTCTGAAATGCAGTACTTGGATGCAATCTCAAAATGGACAGAATGATCTCTGTTCGTTTCTAAGGCAAACCATTAAATATCATGGTAATCCAAGTCTATGCCCCAACCAGTAACACTGAAGAAGCTGAAGTTGAATGGTTCTATGAAGACCTACAAGACCTTTTAGAACTAACAGCCAAAAAAGATGTCCTTTTCATTATAGGTGACTGGAATACAAAAGTAGGAAGTCAAGAAACACCTGGAGTAACAGGCAAATTTGGCCTTGGAATACGGAATGAAGCAGGGCAAAAACTAATAGAGTTTTGCCAAGAAAATGCACTGGTCATCACAAACACCCTCTTCCAACAACACAAGAGAAGACTCTATACATGGACATCACCAGAGTCAACACTGAAATCAGATTGATTATATTCTTTGCAGCCAAAGATGGAAAAGCTCTATACAGTCAGCAAAAATAAGACCAGGAGCTGACTGTGGCTCAGACCATGAACTCCTTATTGCCAAATTCAGACTTAAATTGAAGAAAGTAGGGAAAACCACCAGACCATTCAGCTATGACCTAAATCAAATCAAATCCAATGATCATAGCAGCATTATTTACAATAGCCAAGATACGGAAGCAATATAAGTGTGTTCATCAACAGAATAATGGATAAAGAAGATGTGATATATATATGTGTGTGTGTATACACATGATGGAATACTACTCAGCTATAAAAAAGGATGAAATGTTGCCATTTGCAAAAACATGGGTAGACTTGGAGGATATTGTGCTAAGTGAAATAATACAGAGAAAGACAATACTGTACATTATCACTTATAGGGTGAACCTAAAAAAAATAAAATGAATGAATATAATAAAAAGAAACAGACTCATGGATATAGAAAACAAACTAGTAGTTACCAGTGGGGAGAAAGAAGGAGGAGGGGCAAGATAGGGGTTGAGGATTAAGAGGCACAAGCTACTGTGTATAAAATAAAAGTGCTACAAGGATATATTGTACAGCACAAGGAATATAATCAACATTTTATAATCTCTTTAAATGGAGTATAATCTCTAAGCATATTGAATCACTATGTTGTACACATGAAATTAGTACAATATTGTGAAACAACTATCAGATCAGATCAGATCAGATCAGTCTCTCAGTCCTGTCCGACTCTTTGCAACCCCATGAATCGCAGCACACCGGGCCTCCCTGTCCATCACCAACTCCGAGAGTTCACTCAGACTCATGTCCATCGAGTCAGTGATGCCATCCAGCCATCTCATCCTCTGTTGTCCCCTTCTCCTCCTGCCCCCAATCCCTCCCAGCATCAGAGTCTTTTCCAATGAGTCAACTCTTCGCATGAGGTGGCCAAAGTACTGGAGTTTCAGCTTTAGCATCATTCCCTCTAAAGAAATCCCAGGGCTGATCTCCTTCAGAATGGACTGGTTGGATCTCCTTGCAGTCCAAGGGACTCTCAAGAGTCTTCTCCAACACCACAGTTCAGAAACAACTATACTTTGATATAATTACATTGATTATAATATATATGTAGTAATAATAATAATCAGCATAATTATTTAAAAAATTCACTAATACTTGGCCAAAGATATTTCCATCAGCCCTTATGGCCATATAGTTCACTGCCTTTGGGTTGCATCAGTTATTTTCTTAAGAACTGGTCAGTGGAAGGCTTATATATTAAGAGATTTTATCTCTACTACTAGACTCTTTCCTGTTGCACAAAGACATGGCAAAATATTGCAAGGGACTCCTGTACTATCCCTAGTTCTTTCCCATTGCTTAAGGCCTTTTTCCCAGAAAAAATCTACCTAAACAACCTTTTCATGATTTTCAAACAGGAAATTTTATACCTTGGAAAAGACTTAAGAAAAACAAAAACAAAAACAACTGCATTTGAGCTTGATTGAAAGGTGCTTTAACAACAAATATGGTGGAACATTTCTTGGGTTCTCGTTTCACAACTAAACAAGCAACACAGAATTCCACACAATTGGGAAGTTACTCAAATATAAAATCTCAAAAAGAGTTTTCATGGATTCTCTCATAATAGCTGATCTTTGGAAGTAAATATCTGACTCAGGATCTTTAGAACAATCTGATGACATCAGATTATGGATAGCTTGCACCCAAGATACTGGACCAACATCTCTGTGTAATTCTGGTTTTATTTTTCATCTGCTTATTTATAATCACTTGCCTATCATTTTCTATAGAGTCCTGATTTATAATGGCTCCTTTTCTTTTATTGTTCCCCTTTATGATAATTGTTAGGTTAGAACATATTCATTGTAACACCATTCTTAGATTATCCTAAACAATAGCTCTATCTTCCACTGTACAACATTTGGATGTGCCATTAACCACCAGACTCCCATGATAAAAACTTTAGAGCAATTCCAGTCTCCTCAAACAAGACCTTTGTATGGACAGGGACCCTTCAATAAACCAACCAGTGACTTCACTATGTGTCCTTCTTTCCTAGCAAAAGGATAATTTATTACAATCTATTGATCAGAATTTAGATAACATAAATTTGAATTCAACAACTTTCTTAGAATGAATGGTCTAATAAATACTCACAACTGGAAGAGGCTAAAAAAGATACAAGTAACCCAGCTCAAGTAAGGCTGTGACCTCATGTCATGAACAACTTTTTCCCCTGGATGTCCTTGTGCCCCTATCATGACCCATATGGCTAGGATTTCCTGGTTCTCTTTCTCTCAGACTAATATTTCACGCACTTTAGGAATAGCATGCCAAAACTTGTCACTACACAGGCACCCTAATTCTATAGATCACCAAAGCTGGAAATTTCAACTTAGGTGTGAGCTTCAGAAGAGGCTACCCTTGATTACACAGGTACTCAGCTTGGGGAATTAATCATTGTTTATGTGAACAATCAGAGCAATGTTCCCAATTGTGCAAACCCTACAAATGGGGGGAAAAAAACCTGCAAAGAGCATATCAGTAACTCTAGAAAAGATTATTAATGGTACTATTCTTGCCCTAGACTGATACGGATCAGTCTCAACTTGTTGGCATGAGTAGCAACGAACAATAGCATTGCTCTAGATTTTTTGTTGACTAGTCATGGTGGTAGTGTTTGTATCATTACTAATAGTACTTGCTAACATAGGTCAATGAAACAAGCAAAATAGAGCAGACTCTACATCATCTGAAAGAAAAGTGACTAGACCCTCTAAGGCCAACAGTTATGGCCTATAGGATTTATTCTTTTTGCCCATATTGCACAATTGGAGTCTCTGGTTCCAACTATCTTAAAGGGACTATTCATTGTTTTTGCTTTGTCATAGTTATAATGTTGGCTTATTATGTTCTATTCAGGGTTATAAATGGTTCTGTGCAGCATTTCTCTCTTCAGCAAGATGACTCAGCAATTAAAGATCAGGAAGATCTTGGGATACAATTGACTATGGAGACAACTGGATAATTCCTTATCAGGAAGATCTGGTTTTCTAGTCTTCCTTGAATTGATCAACCTCTTACAGGTGAGAGAACGCTCAGAAAGGGGACTGAGGGACTGAATATACAAATAGAAAATTTGTATTCTGGTCTGGTCATATATGACAATAGAGCTCTGCTCCAAAGCTGTAAACACGGATTTTGGACTTGAATAGCTTAGGTTAGAGTCAATAATTTTTTTCTGTTAGGGCCAGATATGGTCTCTGTAGCAACTAAGCAGTCATAGGCAAGAGTAAACAAATGGGCATGGCTGTGTTCCAATAAAACTTTACTTATAAAAACAAATGATGGGCTTATTTGGTCCACTGGCTGACCCTTGATTTACTTCTCTGTAGGTGAAAAAGCGTCTCACTTATTTGACAAAAGGGGCAAATGGAAGGAAATTAACATTGACTGAGGTCATACTGTAAACTAGGCACTGTACTCATGGCTTTTATCTATTCATTTTTGGCTGCACTGGTTCTTCCTTGCTGCACGTGGGCTTTCTCTAGTTGCAGCAAGTGGGGGCTACTCTTCATTGAGGTGCACAGGCTTCTCAGTGCTGTGGCTTCTCTTGTTGTGGGGTACAGGTTGTAGGTGCTCAGGCTCAGCAGTTGTGGTCCACAGGCTTAATTGCTCTGCAACATGTGGGATCTTTGTGGACCCATATCCACAAGGATAGAACCCATATCCCCTTCATTAGTAGGTGAATTTTTAACCACTGGACCAATAAGGAATTCCACTCATGGCTTTTATATTCATCATATCATTTAATCCCCACAACTTAATCCCTGTGCTACAGGTCAGAAAATGGAGTTTCAGAAGGTGAAATAGATTATCCACAATCTTATGCCTGGTGGAAAGCAGGATCCAGGGAATTCAAAGTGCTCTTTGTTCCCCATCATCACAACTCCCCTTATTTCCATGCACATGCTTTCACCAGGGTCTCTGGTCACATTTGCTTCTGACTCTATAATAACAATGAAGATAAAGAAATAACAATAGTAGCTAAACTTTTTTGAGAGGTATGTCCCCCCTTGCTCTCTCATTCTTATTTAATCACCACAAAAATCCCATGAAATATATTGTCCTCATTTCACAGAGGAGGATCACCAAGTTCACAAAACTGGAAATTGGCGAGTCCAGCATAAGAACTCTGATTTCCTAACTCCTAATTCTCTAACTAGGACCTTATTTCCTGGTCAATATTTGTTTAATTAACACAGGAGAATATTTTCCTCTCTCTGGACCTCTCTAAGTATAGCTACAAGGTTTATTCTGACCAACAGAAGTAGCTGAGACTAGATTGATGGTTTTGGAGGGAATATCAAGTTCAATGCAATGAAATCCTGTTAAAGCAATACGGATTGGTGTCCAGGAAATATAAGAATCACTGGTGCTTTGTCAACAACTTGGCGATCAGGCTGAAGGCCACCTGGATTCCTTTTTAAGGAGTTTCCCAAATGAAAAATGTCTTCTCAGAACATCTGACTTCTAGAATGCCCAGAGTTCTGGGCTGGAAGAAGCCACTGTCTTTGGCTGACATGTCCCAAAATATAAATACAGAGGTTCAAGGGTAGGAAGTCCTTTTATTTTTTTAGATCTGTGTATTGAAAAAGAGAGAATTCAGAACTGTTGCCACATGAAACTGTTGGAAACTCTTTAGCCATTTTTCCATTGGCAGCCTAATTTTAAGCAGTTTCCTGGTATGACTCGAGGGAAGCTTCTGAAAGAGAAGGGTCCCTGTCTCCCACTCAACTTCCTTGTGCCAACAGAAGTGTGGGGGGCCACAGAGAAGGTTTGAAGGGAAGCTTTCAGCCTGACAGTGAAAGTCACTCAGTTGTGTTTGACTCTTTGTGATCCCATGGATTATGCAGTCCATGGATTCTCTAGGCCAGAATACTGGAGTGAGTAGCCTTTCCCTTCTCCAGCTCAGGGATCAAACCCAGGTCTCCCATATTGCAAGTGGATTCTTTACCAGCTGAGTCACAAGCGAAGCCCATGAATACTGGAGTGGGTAGCCTATCCCTTCTCTAGTGGATAAGGAAAGTGTTATGTGAGCCCCAACACTGCTCAACTATGTAAGGGTCTGATCTTGCACCTTAGACTGAGATGCCACTAAGGAGAGGGGAAGAAAAGAGAGGAGGAAAGAGTAAGGGGGTGGAGGGGAGAAGAGAGGAGAGGATAAGAGGATAGGAGGAAACAGAAAGGAAGGAAAGGAAAGGGAAGAGGACATATCTACTCATGTTCCTAGGTTCTGGTTCCTACCTGTGCCTTAGATGCAAATAAGTCTGGGAAAGCGAGTACCTAGAAGTACGAGAGTACAAGAGGAAGCAATTTTATCCTACACAAGATGCATGCTGAGTAGCAAATGTACATAACTATCGTCTCTTGCCTGCAAACAAACTCTTGGCTTCCGAGGAACCCTATAAGCATCCTCCAAGGAGGACACTCTGAGATCTGAACTGTCTCTTCGTCTTTGAGCCCTCAGAGTCCCCCTCTTTCATAATGAGCTTGGTGTCTGAATCACAGAAACCTCGCATCTCTGTCACAGAGGCACCTGAACCTCCATCCATGCCAATGTTTTCAAACGTGCTCTGGGAAGCCATGGAACTTCCTCAGATATCCCACTGAAGAAGAGCCCATCCTCCCTGCCCTGCCCTCCCCCTCCACACACAGCCTGTTTCAATTTGGAGCAGCTCAGCTTGAAACTGTATTGCATATTGGGCTTTTGTTCTTTTGAAGGAAGATGACAAGACTCAAAAATGTTTGAGAGTCACTGGTGCAGCCCAAGCCCCTCTGTGAGTCTCATTCATCTTTGTAACCCTGGTGCCCACCACAGACCCTGGTGCAATGGAGGTGCTTCATAAATATTTATGAATGAGAACAAATACATATTTCATTGATTCATCTAGTTACCAGAGAAACACTGGTTCATCTGCTGTTGGTTTGTGAGGAGCATTGGCCCACAAATTCTGTGACCCCACTGACTGCCAGTCTTTAGTCAGCCAGTGTATGGGGCTGGAAAGCATCTCTTTTTCTCCTCACCTTCTCTGTGGGCCCCATGTTGCATCCCGGGCTGAATTGGCCTGAGGGTTAAAAGTGAGGTCATATTAACAGGAACAGGAACATATTTTTTTTGGCTTTACTCCCAATATGTCATTGCACTTTTTCTCTCCTTTGCTGGCCTCATTTCACTTTGAGACATGCTCTAGTTGTAAGCTTTGTCTCTTTCCCAACACACAAGCTAGAAGTGGTAGAATGAGTCTTTTGCTGCAAAGAATGTATATCTGAGAGTGCTCTGAGCAAGAGAAACCACTCCTCAAGGGTCAGAGGTTTCTATTAAGAAAGGCTGCCTGCTAGCCAACTGAGTGCTTGTGAGAAATTTAGGATGCTGGGGAGAAGATACCCAGAATAATTGATGCTGTTGTTTAAAAAGCACTTTGTGGTCAAGTCACAGCCAAATCTTTTCCCTTTGGGAAAAAGCTACAGCTTGTTGGTCATGTCTCTATTTGGTGCTGATATCATTCTTACAGCTCTTTTAGCTAGACTGTGCCCCTTTGCTTCATGAAACATTTAATGCATCTCTCTTTCCTTGATTTTTATTTGAGTATAGTTGATTTACAATGTGTTAATTTCAGGTGCACAGTATAAAGAGTCTCAGTGATTCATTCACTCATTCATTCAACAAATACTTATTGAGTTTCTACTATGTACAGAGGGTACAACATTAAATGAAAGAATCAAGAATCTTTGTCCTTTCAGAATTTATTTTCTAGTAGTGGTAACATTTTCATACTGTTCATGGGGTTTTCATGGCAAGGATACTGGAGTGGTTTGCCATTTCCTCCTCCAGGAGACAGAGGATGAGATGGTTGGAAGGTATCACCAACTCAATGGACATGAATTTGAGCAAACTCTGGGAGATAGTGAAGGACAGGGAATCCTGGTGTGCTGCAGTCCATGGGGTTGCATAGAGTCAGATGTGACTTAGCGGCTGCACAACATCTGCTTGGTAATATTTAAGTGAAAAGAGAGATACAGTTGTAGAAATATATGGTGTATCAGATGATGATAAGGACTGAAGACAAGAAAATACAAGCAGGGAAGAGAGAGAAGGAGTGTTGGGGAGCTGAAATTACCATTTTAGTTACCATGACCCAGGTAGGAAAGACCTCATCACAAACCTGATGGTAAATCTATGAGTTAGATGTTATTTCTGTCTTATAGATGACGCACCTGGGCTCAGAGAGGTGAAGTGACTTGGCTGAGGTCTCACAGGGAGTTAATGACTAAGTAGGTATTTGGACCCAGATCTGGGTGACCTTGAATGTAGGCTGTTTCTGCAATGCTCCTCTGGTTGTAGATTTTCATTTGTAAAACATAGGGCTGGGCTCAGTCAGGACACATATAACCCCTTTGTTCTGACTCTGACATGCCTGGTGCCAGTGACCTTTCCCAAAGGTGATAGAACACACAACTGCTGTCAATACTAGCAAAAATGTCTCATGTTATATTATCCACCTTCTTGCTCACATTGGAGTCATTATTTCTGGTTAGAGATTTGCTCTGAAAGTTAGATCTCTAACACATAGACACAATACTGAAAAGTGAAAATGACAGAGCCTTCCTGTTGCTGCATGATGCTGTTAAAGTGTAGCAATGTGGGGACCTCCCTGTTGGTCCAGTGGTCAGCACTCTCCTCTTCCAATACAGGGGGCACAGGTTTGATCCCTGGTCCAAGAACTAAGATCCCACATGCCTCATGGTGAAACCAAAAGGAAAAAAAAGTAAAAAATTGTAGCAGTGTGGGTGATATGGGTACTATTTATGATAATACATAATTTAGATCTTTAAATAGCATTCAAGAAAATCCTAAAACAAATTTATGTTTAGAGAAAGAGAGGAGAGGGAAAAATTGGGAAATTGGGGACATATACACACTGCTATATATAAAATAGATAACGAATAAGAACCTACTTTATAGTACAGAGAATTCTACTCAATACTCTGTATGACCTATATGAGAACAAAATCTTAAAAAGAGTGGATCTGTATTGGAGTAGGAAGTGGCAACCCACTCCAGTATTCGTGCCTAGAGATCCCATTGACAGAGGAGCCTGGTGGGCTTCAGTCCATGGGGTCGCAAAGAGTCAGACATGACTGAGCAAATGAACACTCACACACACACACATGTATGTATAACTGATTTGCTTTTCTGTACCATAGATATTAACACAACATTGTAAGTCAACTATACTCTAATAAAAGTTAATTTAAAAAACGATAATTCTAGAAATATAATGTGGAAGAAATCTAAAAAATTGGATACTGGAGAATTCTGGAAGGGTGATCATGCAACCAGACTGAGTATGGTGTGCTAGAGTTGGGAGTCAATGAATTTCATGGGGTCTGATGTAAGAGGCACATTGCTACTTGAAGTACCTTGAGGGCAGAGCCTACAGGATTATAACTGGATATTGTAGCTAAGTTCCCACTCTGGGTGCAGGGGCTGCCTTCTCATTCTCTTGAATCTGCAAGGCTAGGCACAGTAGTTAATTGGTTTGTCAATAAGTGTTTGTTGAATGCGTAAATGTATGATGACAAGGAGATCTGAAGCCATAGAAGTCAAGAATGGATACTGGAATTGGGAATATGCGTTGCTTTTTCCATATCCCCTCATCTATACTTGAGCTTCACTTCTGCTCCCTATTAGTTCTATAGAGTTGTGGTGAGAAATACCACAGATTGGGTGGCTTAAACAGCAGAAATTAATTTTCTTGTAGATCTGGAGGCCAGGAGTCCAAGATTATGGTGTTGGCCATGTTGATTTGATCAGAACCCTTTCTCCTAAGTTTGTAGACAGCTGTCTTCTCACTCTGTCTTCACATGGTCTTTCCTCTGAGCTGTCTGCATCTCAATCTTTTTTATTCTGTGGAGACTAGCAATAATGTAATAAGACCCATTCACATGACTTCACATAACTTTAATGGCCCTGTCTCCAACTGTAGCACAATCTGAGGTACTGGGGTTTAGGACTTTAACATGAGAATTTCATTGTTGTTCAGTTGCTAAATTATGTCCAACTCTTTGTGGATTATGGGGGAACATAATCCAGCCCATAAGAACCTCTTAAACAAATTATTTACACATAAACCCTTTTCCTAGCTCTGCTTTGGCAAGGGAACATAGGCTATGTTATGAAGCTACTCTTTCTTTCTTTGCCCCCTCTTATCTCCATGTACATATCTATATATTATTTACCCATCTATCAATCAGTCAATCAATCTATCATCTATCTATCTATCCACCTAATATCTAACTGGTTGTTTTATTTTTGTTTTTGTTGCTATTGGGGTGGTGGTAGAAATGCATGTGAGTGTGAAATTACACCCAAATACAAAATCTGGTCATCTCTTCAAGAAATTCTGTTAAGAAAATTATAACAGTATCTGAGAAGAAATAGACTTCTTTCATGCCTGACGTTTAAGCAGCCTTAATTGTCTAGTGCTTTTGACAATGCTCTGCTGATAACTTGAGTTACACATGCTTTGTAAGCCCCATAAAAGGATATACAAACCCCTTTTGAACTTTCTCATGGCTAAGTAGTTATGCCTTGATTGATGGAAGAGTAAGCACACCTTGATTGCTTATGTAATTTTGAATTAATTATATTACTTCCAGATTCGTTTGTTATTAAGGAGGGTTAATACTGATTCTAATTAATGTATAACAACTTTGTGATATAATAGAGGCTTTAAATATTTAAGATATTACAGTCCCCAAGGTTCAATTCATTCATTCAACAATATTAATCAAAGTTTCAATATGTAGAAAGTACTTTGGGAGTTGGTGTGATAAGGCAGAGAATGTGTTAACACTTGGTGCCTGCATCCTAAGGTGGAAATGACAATCATAGAGTGAAACGGAAATGTAGGGAGCAGTTGTCCTAGCTTTCTGTTGTCATCTTCACTTGTTTCAGTCCAACTGGGAAAATAAAACAAGTTTGAGGGAACCGGTTACACATGTGATAGAAAAGATGGGGAGCCAGCAGGCACAGAAGGCAAGGCACAAATCTGCAGCAGCAAGAGGCCCCTAACCCTACCAGCTTACAGCGGCCAAGACACAGGAGGGTTTCTGGAGCCTAGGGCTGGGTTTCACTGGGAGAATTTGATGATGACTGGTCTATAAGATGGGATCTGTATCTGTGGAAGTGATGTGGCTCTTGAGCATACAGAAGGGGTGTGGGATGCTCTGGCTCCCCCTTTTCGCTTGCCTCTTCAGTCCCCTCAGAACCTCTCGTGGGAGTTGCAGGCTGTGGAGATGAGCCCCTGTTGTGATACAGCACAGGGCTCAGGGGAGGACTGCATCTGGCCTGGGCCTGGCACAGAACTCGAAGATTTATCAGTGTCTAATGCACAGTACCCTTAAGTGTAGACAACGCTCAAATCACTAGTAAATTAGTAGCTTGCTGTTTGCCGAGGGAACTCTTAGTACTATGTATCTGTGTATGCATCTGGGGTGCATACCTGGCTGGTTGGAAGAGGAATGGGGCGGACTGTTTGCCTGGGAGAAAAGGGAAAGACAGATTCCTTCAAGTAGTGGATCAGTAGGAGATGGTTAGTGATAAACTGTCTGTCATCAAGGGAAGATATTTGATAAAGGGGGACAAAAGACTGGAGCTTATTTTAGGATTGAGTGGAGGTAGAGATCCAATAATATAGAGTGTAAAAATATAGTCTCCCTGAGAAGCACTTAGCAGTGGTTAATCCATTAACTAATTAATTCAATAAACATCATTAAAAGCCAACTCTGGACCATGTGCTATTGATAATAACATGTGCAAAAATTAGACTTGCTTCTGGCCTTTTGGATTTTATAGTCAGTGGGTGAGAAAGATGCTTATTTTTCAATAAGTGATAAGAGCAGTAAAGGAAGAGAGTAGAGAGCTATAATGGTATATTGTCAGGGATACTTGTCTAGCCTGGGGGATTAGGGAAGACTTCCTAAAAGAAGAGGTTAGTGATCTGAGATTCTCCAGCATCAAAGGAGTGGGACTGAAAAACCAAACCAACCAACCAAACAAACAAACAAAAAAAAACAAAGAGAGGGAGTGGGGAAGAGTGTTCTAGGGAGAAAGAAGAGCCATGTAAAGGCCCTAGGGTGGGAGGGAACCTTCTGGTAAATGTTTTTTGGTGTGAAGTAGAATCTTTTGGTGGAGTTTTCAAAGAAGTTAATCAACTACAGCCAAGACAACTCACACATCACACCTTTCCTTAACCTTCTGTTCCTAAAATCACATGGTTTACAGCATTTAATTGCTTGGGTTCAATTCAGTGAGAGCTTCTTCGAGAGGTAAAAGAACAGCAAGAGACAGGGCGATTTGGTGAGTAGAACCTAACATGTCAACAGGTAACCATATATGTCAGCATATGATTAAGGACCACAGTGAGGGGTCTCTGTCACTAGGAGAGTTGGAGGTCAGGGAAGAAAGTGGTGTATATGGGGCTTCCTGTTGTCACGTCTCCTGATCAGCCAGTTGGAATTCCCCACTCTGCAGAAGGGAGTCTGACTGAAGAGGAGAATTCTTGGCAGACAGTAGGTAATCCCTTCATCAGCTGTCAGTGAGCATCTCTCAGGAAGGAGCAAGGACACCAGGGAACCATTGATGATTTGTACCAGATGCTTCAAGTGTATTGTCGCAGTCTTCACACGAACTGTATGAAATAGTATTATGATTCCCATTTTACAGACAAGGAAACTAAGATTTACTGATTTGGATTACGTGTCCATGGGTGCATATTTAGGGAATGACTGTGTTAGAACTCGTTTCTGTCTCACAACTCAATGTTCCTACTGTAGCCCTAGGCTTTTCCCCGACTCTGGGGTGTGTGTGTGTGGTTGGGTGTGGGTATGTGTCTTGCTTTATTCCCTATATTAGAGTATATGTTCTTAATAAGGGAAGAAGATAAAAGAGTAGGAAGAAAAAGTAATTTTTTGAAAAATCTGCTCTTCACCAAGAGATATGCTTGCTAATTACATAGAATATGTCACTTAATGTTTACCACAAACTGCATGCTGCATATTATTCTTTGTGTTTTAAGATGAGGGAAATGAGTCATTTGTGTCTAACATCTATCAACCAAGGCAGTGAAGCTGACATTAGATAGATTGCAGGCATGCTTGAGCCCAAAGTTCATGCTCTATCTAGCCCATATAACCTGTGCTGTGTCATGTGCTTTCTAATGTTTAATAGATATTTATTCATTTATTTACTGTTAAAACAAACATTGTTTGTGCACTGCTTTTGTGCTGGACACTCTACTAAGCACAGAGAGTGGAAAAGAATTCTTTTAATTTCTTTTTGCTCTTATAGCCAGTACCAGGCTGTGTGATACTTGGTTGTTCTCATACAGTTTCTTGGGTTTTACTTAATGGATATTAGAATCGAACAGGATCTTAGTCAATGTTTCCATGCTTTAAAACATCCTTGTAGTGAAGGTGCAAAAGTTCCAAGTAAAACATTAGCTAGCAGAACCCAGCAGCATATTAAAGAGTACTACACCATGAGGAAGAAGAGTTACTCCAGGAATATAAAGATAAATTAATAAAATGCTTCATATTAATGGATGTAATGACATAATTTCTATGATTTTATTCCAGAGATAATGAAAGGTAACTGATTAGTGTGCAACATCCCATATCTTTTCAGTTCAGTCGCTCAGTCATGTCCGACTCTTTGTGACCCCATGAATTGCAGCATGCCAAGCCTCCCTGTCCATCACCAACTCCCAGAGTTCACTCAAACTCATGTCCATTGAGTCGGTGATGCCATCCAGCCATCTCATCCTCTGTCATCCCCTTCTCCTCCTGCCCCCAATCCCTCCCATCATCAGGGTCTTTTCCAATGAGTCAAGTCTTCACATGAGGTGGCCAAAGTATTGGAGTTTCAGCTTTAGCATCAGTCCTTCCAATGTATACCCAGGACTGGTCTCCTTTAGGATGGACTGGTTGGATCTCCTTGCAGTCCAAGGGACTCTCAAGAGTCTTCTCCAACACCACAGTTCAAAAGCATCAATTCTTCAGTGCTCAGCTTTCTTCACAGTCCAACTCTCACATCCATACATGACCACTGGAAAAACCATAGCCTTGACTAGACAGACCTTTGTTGGCAAAGTCATATCTCTGCTTTTCAACATGCTATCTAGGTTGGTCATAACTTTCCTTCCAAGAAATAAGCGTCTTTTAATTTCATAGCTGTAATCACCATCTGCAGTGATTTTGGAGCCCCCCCAAATAAAGTCTGACACTGTTTCCACTGTTTCCCCATCTGTTTGCCATGAAGTGATGGGACATTCAGAAAACAAAGATCATGGCATCTGGCCCCATCACTGGTCCCATATCTTTTACATATATACAAATTATATATGCATATGTAATACATTATATACATGTATGAAAGCAAGCACCTGCTTGTCTACATGTACACAACAAACACACATATGCTTCTGAAATTCCATAAAAGAACAGCTGAACAAATAGAAGGGCATATACTAAGTTCTCGGATCAGTTCAGTTCAGTTCAGTTCAGTCGCTCAGTCGTGTCCGACTCTTTGTGACCCCATGAATCGCAGCATGCC
>NW_011494529.1:3042042-3062121 GCF_000754665.1 Bison bison bison
TTTTCAGTTCAGTCGCTCAGTCATGTCCGACTCTTTGTGACCCCATGAATTGCAGCAGGCCAAGCCTCCCTGTCCATCACCAACTCCCAGAGTTCACTCAAACTCATGTCCATTGAGTCGGTGATGCCATCCAGCCATCTCATCCTCTGTCATCCCCTTCTCCTCCTGACTCCAATCCCTCCCAGCCTCAGGGTCTTTTACAATGAGTCAGCTCTTCGCATGAGGTGGCCAAAGTACTGGAGTTTCAGCTTTAGCATCATCATTCCTTCCAAAGAAATCCCAGGGCTGATCTCCTTCAGAATGGACTAGTTGGATCTCCTTGCAGTCCAAGGGACTCTCAAGAGTCTTCTCCAACACCACACTTCAAAAGCATCAATTCTTCGGCGCTCAGCCTTCTTCACAGTCCAACTCTCACATCCATACATGACCACAGGGATAGGGAGAGTTAATCTTTAAATAGACAAATTTTGTACATTAATTTAAAAAACAACTTATTTATTTTAATTGGAGGCTAGTTACTTTACAATATTTTAATGGTTTTGTACATTAATTTATAATGAATATAATTCTATTAAAAATAACAAAATAATTTGTAAAAGTTCTTATGGAAAGAGAAATCAGAATAGTCGTAAAACACAGAACAATGAGGGAGCACTTGTTTTAGAAAATCTTAAAGTGAATCATAAATCTTTAACAAATCAGTGAGGTATTGGCTAGTAAATAAAAACCCATGGAAAATAATACAATATCTAAAGATATATGGATTTCAAATATTGAAGTTAGCAATTCAAATTAGAGAGAGAGAGAGTGTGTATATGTGTGGAGAGGAAAAGAGACAGACCAGTCCATACAGCAGTGGGGCTTCCCAGGTGGTGGTAGTGGTAAAGAACTCACCTGTCAATGCAGGAGACTAAGAGAGAGGGTTCCATCCCTGGGTCGAGAAGATCCCCTGGAGGAGGGCATGGCAACCCACTCTGGTGTTCTAGCCTGGAAAACCCCATGGACAGAGGAACCTGACGGACTACATTCCATGGGGTCACAAATAGTCAGACACACTGAAACAACTTAGCACGCACATACAGTATTAACCGGGCAGCCATTTGGGATATAATTGGATTCACATTCATACTGTGCATGAAGATAAATTCCAAATGGGTCAAAAATTTTAAAGTAAATTATGAAATCATAAAAATAGTACATGAAGACACGTGAGAGTTATTTTATTACCTAGAAATGGAAAAATCACTTCAATTATTATACAAAATGAAAAAGCCAGAAGAGAAAAAAACCTCATTTCATGTATTTAAAAATTCTGTTTGCAAAAATGGTCAAAGCAGAGTCAAAAGACAAATGACCCTTGGCAAATATCTGTAACTTTTTTCAGATGAACAGCTAATATCTTTAATATATAAATAGGTCTTTCGCATCAATATAGAAAAATCATCAAGCCACTGGGAAAATGAGCAAAGGATATGTGTAACAGATTAGAGAAAAGGGAAATCCCAAACTAAAGACTCTATAAAAGAGTCAATTGACTTTTTGCATAATAAGAAAATTTAAATTGTTTTCATATACCATTTTCATCTACCAAACTGGCAAACATTCAAACATTTGATGATACCGTATGTTGCCAAGACTGGGTGGAAACACTTTATATGCTGCTGGAGGGAAGTAAATTGGTATAGTTTATATTAATATCAAACAAAATTACAAGCACATCTATTCGTTGACCCTACAATCCCACTTCCAGAAAATTATACTATGGATATGTTTTCCTATGTGAAAATTGACATAAGCAGTATTATTCTTCATGGCAAAGAATTGGAAGTCACCTAAATATTCATTAACAGAAGGCTGGTTAAATGGAATTGTTCAGCTGAAGCTTTTAAAGAACTGATATGCAAAGATCTCCAAGTTACATTTTTGAGTGAAAATCAAGATGTAGAACAGTGTGTATAGCATGGGAGTGACGGGGGAGCCTGGTGGGCTGCCGTCTATAGGGTCACACAGAGTCGAACACGACTGAAGTGACTTAGCAGCAGCAATGGAAGAAAAGAATAAATATTCATATTTGCTCCTATTTTAATTGAAATATATCTGAAAGGACACAGATGACTTAATGACAGTTATACATTTTTCTGTTCTTGTTTGGCTTTTTCATTTGAAGAGAGGTCAACTGGGTAACTGTAGGATTTGAACAGGAGAAAGATTTTTTATTTGTCACATTTTTTTTTACTATTTGAATTTTGAATCATGTATAATATAAAATTAATATTTATAAAATTAAAAATATAAAAATTATTTTAAGAAACCAAATGCCTACAAGATAGATTAATGAACAAGTCACAAATTTTCAGTTTCTTTTTCTGAATGAAGTTGGGAGAGCCAGACTCAGAGACCCATCCAACGAATCTCCTCACTTTTCAATAACCTTTATAGTATCATTTGGGAATCCTGTTACTACATGAAGAGTTTGAAAACCAACTTTTAAAATCCAAAAGTTAGTGCATATAGAGCATCTTTTAAAAGCCTGGCATATAGTGATTAGCTTGGCAAATGTAAAGTGTCATTTTTATTTCCATACTTTGTATATGGGCAAACTGAATCATGCAGAAATACTCAATGAAATTTAAAAACTTCTTTTTTTTCTTTTTTATATGGTGCTTATTGATGTCTTGACACACCTCATTCTGTGGTATTGTCAGTGGTTAATAGAGGTCATATTTTTGGTGGAAGCTTATGGGTGTGCTGCTGCTGCTGCTGCTGCTGCTAAGTCGCTTCAGTCGTGTCCAACTCTGTGCAACCCCATTGACGGCAGCCCACCAGGCTCCGTCGTCCCTGGGATTCTCCAGGAAAGAACACTGGAGTGGGCTGCCATTTCCTGAGGGTAACAGATATCAGAATGTGGTAACCTGTCCTACTGCGGGCCTGAGGTCCTCCATCTCCTGTTATTGTTCAGTTGTTAAATTGTGTCTGACTCTTTGCAAACTCATGGACTGCAGCACACCAGGCTCTTCTGTCCTCCACTACCTCTTGGAGTTTGCTCAAATTCTTGTCCCTTAAATTGGTAATACTGTCTAACCATCTCATCCTCTGCTGCCCGCCCCCTTCTTTTGCCTTCAATCTTTCCCAGCATCAGGATCTTTTCTCATGAGTTGGCTCTTTGCATCAGATAGCCAAAGTGCTGGAGCTTCAACATCAATCCTTCCAATGAATATTCAGGGTTGATTTCCTTTAGGATTGATTGGTTTGAACTCCTCACTGTCCAAGGGACTCTCAAGAGTCTTCTCCAGTACTACAATTAAAAAGCATTGATTCATTGGTGCTCAGTCTTCTTTATGGTTCAGCTCTCACATCTATACGTGGCTACTGGAGGCAAAATGAATTTCAAATCACAACCTATGGAGGAAAAAATGCCATCATGGAAAGCACACAGAACTTGGAGTCAAAAGATCTAGTTTAGATTCATGATTTATCCACAGAGTAGCTTAGTAGACCCTGGGAAGTTCTTTTTAGCAGTATCAATCATTGACCACATCCCTGTGACATCTGTCCTCCTATCCTGATATGTATGTGCATGGGGGTGTGTGTGTGTGTGTGTGAGTCATCCAGTTATGTCTGACTCTTTGTGACCCCATGGACTGGCCCACCAGACTCCTCTATCCATGGAATTCTCCAGGCAAGAATACTGGAGTGGGTAACCATTCCCTTCTCTGGGGGATCTTCCTGACCCAAGGATAGAATCCAGGTCTCCTGCATTGCAGGCAGATTCTTTACTATCTGAGCCACCAGGGAAGCCCTCCTATCCTCATAGGCTGCTTTAAAGCTTGACAAATCTAACTGGATTTGAAAGCATTTCAAAACTGAAAGGTAGCACAGAGGTGTGCAGCATAATAGACGACAATTTCATCATAATGTCAGTCCCATTCATTCTCTGCATAAGTGGCAGAGAATTTGTGGCTGGTGAGGACAGTGTTAAATTTACAGAGCAACCCAAGGAGAGACTCGCTTGCCATAAGGGGAGACCCACGACTGATGGTAGGCACTTAACAGCATGTTCCAATTACAGCATTTAAATCTAATTGCATACTCTGTTAATCTCTGTCAGTGCGGCATCATTTAATATCATCTCGGCAGCCTCTAATATTGTGAGCAATGTGAGCTGAGCTGAGACTATTGAAAAAGTTCAGTCCCAGGTCTTCATATCCCCTTTAATTCTCTCTGTCAATTATGCCTCCGCCAAGAGTTCAAATAAAGGTCTTGGGATCCGGGGTTGGAGCTACCTTTTTGAAGCAAAGCCTCTTATAAATATACAGATTATATCAGGAGCCTCCAACTCCTTGCCCTGGTTGTGTTTGACGGGTTAGTTGCAGTGACTAGTCCCTAGGGTATAACTTACTATAGGCTTCTTTCAAACAAATATTGTAAATACAATCTGTTCCATGAATTATAGCTCTGGAAATAACGTGATATCACTTGCACGTATATTTTCTCCCCTCCCCAATCCCCCTGGCTCAAGTAAGGTCGATGTGAAAACTCCTCCTGACTCTTACTTAGCTCAATTTTTTTTTGCACATAGAGAGCTTTTTATCTTTAATTATTGTTATTATAAATTTTAGTGAATTAACATGAAACCTCTGGCCATGGACTTAGATTTTAAAATAAAATTCTTAAATCAGAGAAATCAAATGTAGGAATAACACCAACTCTATTTAAATCCAACTTTTATCAGGAATCATTTATTCAATCAATAAACACCAAATAGATGATGTCACTTGTGCCATGCCTGTGCTGGCTCTCTGACTGAGAAGTTACATTCTTTCTAAAAAAATGATGGGCTCCAAATCCAGGTCCATGTTTTATAAACCATATGGTTAGGTAATTTTCTAAGCTTCTCTAAATCTGAACTTACTTTCCTGTAACATTTTAATACTCTTGCCTCTCTTGAAGCACCGCTTGGGGGATTAAATGAGATAATGTATGTAAAGTACCAGGTAGAGTTTCATACACTTTTTACAGCTGTTTAGTTTTTGCTAATAGTAATGAATAGTTATTATTTGTCAGTCAAAGGGCTAAGCCTCTTTCATGAAGTATTCTTTTGTAACGTTTTGGGCAGGCCTATAGTTTGATACCTTTATTACCCCAATTTTACAGTTGAAGATTGAACCCCAGATTGAAACCTGGGGAGATGAATTTTGTCCATGGCGACCCACCTGGAACATGGAGAGTAGAAATTTAAGCCTATGAAACGAGAAACCACAGGTGTGTTCTCTGACTATGGTAGGATCGATGCCATGCCTTCAAGGACTTCTCTTCAAATCTCACTGGGGAGATGAGACTTACCCAAAACTGTAATTGGTTAGCCAAACACAGCCATGTGTGATTAAGCATCCAGAGTGACTCCGCCTGCTTTACTTGGAAGGCGCTGAGACAAAGCAGCTAGAGAACAAGCTGAGCTGCTCAAAGAGACTGGAAATCACATAATGGAAATAAGATGGACTAGGTTTCTCTCTCAAGGAGTTATCCAGGGCCGTGTGGTTCTGTGATGTCTGGTTTCATCTTCCATCCTCAGACAAGTATTTGTTCCTAGGCAGCTGCTCCAGTTGTTACTGGTCTGAGGTTCTTCCGACCTGGGTGGGCTTGTGGGACAGTGTGGTGATTAAGACTTCTGTCACTTTTGCCCGTGGGAACTTGGGCAGGCTATTTACTCTCTGTGCTGCAGGTTTCTCTCCTGAAAAATAAGCATAATAATAGAGTTATTGATAAACTTGAACACGTTTAGAACAGTGCTTGGCACATGGTATTACATTGTGTGTGTGTGACTATTGTATGTATATAGTGGGGTCTCAGTATTTGTCCATCACTTGGCTCCTGGAGATGGGTGTCCCTCTTTCTGGAGATGCCTAAGTTTCCTAGGCATCTTTCTGGAGATGCCTAAGAAATTACTCATCAGAAATTAATGAAGATTGTAATCACCTGGAATTCTTGCAGTGGAAAGGGGAACCCAGACAGAGACCAAGGAAGATGGAAACAGAAAGATCAGCCCACAGTGCAGAGTGTAGGGCAGTTCTGCTCAAACAGACTGGAAATCACACAATAGAAATAAGATGGAATATGTCTCTTGAGGAGTTATCCAGGGCTGTCTGGTCCTGTGATACCTGATTTCATGTGCCATCCCCGTGTCTGCAGGGGAAGGGATGGAAAGCAGTCTGGGTGAGTGATGGGAGTAGCGCCCCACCTGTGCCCTCTAGAAGTACTGAAGGATTGATCCATCTTCTCCATCCCTTCCCCAGTCTTTAAGAGGAGAGGAGCTCCAATTTTAGTCAAGGACACACCGTGAGCCATGGAACTAGGCAGAGATGCTCTACTATTTTGGGCAGTCCTTCTTTGGGAGGTCTTATCCAAGATCATTGCAAACATATTAAGATGCAGTCACATTCCTTGTTTCCTATAATTAAGAGTATAATTGTAATATAGTGGCTGAAAAAATGTTACATTTATATAGCTACTTAGTTCAACATTATTTTGATTTGCAGTTTTTGTTCTTTGTTTTGGATCCTGTATTATTTTAAAAATCCTGACCTCCCAGTACTGAATAGATGAAGTAGCCTTGGCACTAGTGGCTGCGAGCAGATGATTTATTCAAAACAAGAAACTGGTTGAAATGATGATTTTTGCTTTTCACTGATTTATTTTTGGAAATTTTACTCAAAAACTTTTGTGGTTGGAACTTCTTAGGCATGGAAGGGGAGAAAGAGGTCACAAGCTCTTGGGTATTTTTCTTCTTTGGGAATCGCTCTTCACTATGGGTAGTGAGGTTTGATAGTCTGGGGCCTCCTCTCACTGAAGAAGTAGGGTTCTACCTCCACAGGCATCTCAGGGTCAGGATGGGGCTGAGTGAAAGGAACATGGAAATGACTGCTTCGATCTGATGCTTGCGTGGAAAAAGGATTCTGGAAATGTCCAGCCCAGATCATGGGCTTCTCCCATTAAGGCCAGTTTCCATAGTGTAATTAACTCCTGCCATGGCTATCAACATGATAACATACTAAGAAGTTGAGAAAAATATGCACAATCAACTCTAGTGAGCTATTTCAGACACTTCCAGCATACCAATGTGTGTTGTGTGTGTGTGTGTGTGTGTGTGCATGCATGCATCAGTAAGGCTTTCTGGAAAAAGTGCCCATGACCTAAGTCTTAAAGGATGAGTAGGAAGGAACTAGGAAAAGAAAGGTAAGAAGGACATTCAAGGTAGGGAAATAGAACAAACGAAGGAAGGAGGCCCCGAATGGCATGATGTGTAAGGACAAATAACTCAGTCCACTTTATGGTCATTACTGAAGGTCAGCATGTTTTCGGTTCTGCTCACCATTTTTTCTTATAAAAGACATGTATGTTATTCAAAAAAATGAACTCAAGTCATTATCATGTTTAAATCTCTTCATAGTATTTTTTCATTATTCATTTGTCAGTCACAACAAACATTTATGAGAGCCTACTTAGTGTTTTTTAATGAAATGACTTAAAGATGAGTAAACAGATAGTCCCTGTCCTCAAACAACTTGTAATGAAACAGAACATAAACAAGTACATATGACACACCATGATGGAAATACTGAGTAAAATATGCATATATTATTAGGTATTGCAGGAGATGGAGCGATGGACCCCAAAGATGTGGACTTCTTAATTCCTAGAACCTGTGAATATATTACCTTACATGGCCAGAGGGACTTTGCAGATGTGATTAAATTAAGAGGCTTGAAATTGATAGCTTATCCTGGATTATCTGGGTGGGCCTTGAATGTAGCCATAGGGATCTTTAGAAGAGAATAAAGATGTAAGGATGGAAGCAGAGGGAGTGAGAACATGCTGTGATACTGGCTTTGAAGATGGAGGAAGGGGCCACAAGCCAAGGAATGTTGTCAGCAGCCTTTAGAATCTGCAAAAGGCAAGAAAATGGATTCTCCCTTAGAGCCAGACTCTGGAAGAAATGCAAGCCTATCACAACTCGATTTTAGCTTATTGAAATTTGATTCAGACTTATGACCTGTAGGATGTAATTAACTTTATGGTCTCTTAAAAATTTTTTTTTTATTTGGCTGCCCGAGGTCTTCGTTGCAGCATGTGGGGTCTGTCAGTTAGGTGTGGTATGTGCAATCATTTCAGTTGCAGCATGTGAACTCTTGGCTGCTGCATGCGGAATCTAGTTCTTTGACCAGGGATCGAACCTGGGCCCCTGCATTTGGAGCTTGGAGTTTTAGCGACTGGATCACCAGGAAGTCCCCACGTTGTTGTAGACTACTGTGTTTTCAGGTAATTTATTACAGCAGTCACTGGAAGCTAATATAGAGGTATTGAAAGCAGAGATATAACATGGTAAGCAAAAACCTTGATCTGAGAGTCAGATGTCTCTTTTACAATCATGGCCATATCTCTTAACAGTTCTACAACTTTGGGCAAGTTACTAACTGCTTCATGCCTCAGTTTTCTCATCTGTAAAGTGAGACAATTATACCTACTTCATAGATTCAGAGTGTGGGTGTTGTGAAATTATATACACATTGTCTGGATTGTGTGTATGTGCATGCATGTATCAGTAAAGCTTTCTGGAAAAAGTGCCCATGACCTAAGTCTTACAGGATGAGTAGGAAGGAACTAGGAAAAGAATGGTAAGAAGGACATTCATAGCGAGCAATCCATGAATGTAAGCTACGGTTTTTATTTCGATAATTAAGTTTCTGCCTTCTCTCTGCTTTCTGATCAAGTTGGTGAGTATAACTGAATATGTTGAGGATTAGATGAGATGTTGTGATCTGGCCTGGACAAAATTTTGCTATTTCTAATGTTATTTTTATGGGCAAATATGATCTCAAGTTGAAAAAGCCAGTCCTTCACACATTTTGGAATTGCCAAATGATTTTAATTCTGAGTACAGTCTTGTTGCTCTCAGAACAAAAATTCTCGTTTGATCAGTCATTAAAAGGGTTAAGAGTTTGCATTTTTCCATCTCCCTGCTACCCCCTCGCCCCAACCTCACCAATAAAAATCATGCTTTGTACACCCTCTCTTTGGCGCGAGTATTATTCTCTGCTCTGTGATTTGGAGTCAGCCTGTCTGTCCCCTGACTGAGCAGCAGCAACTGAACAGCTGTGAAAACAATGCAGAAGCTGAGGAGAGCTGTGATTAGTGGGGGAGCTGGGGAATCTGGGGCCCGCCAGGCTTGTGTCCCACGTCAGCACACGGTCTGCAGAACCTGGGTATCACTTGGCTGGGCTCAGCCTCGGCAGGCCCGGCCCCAAGCTTGGGGCTCCCCATCACTGGTGCTGCTCTTGTTCTCTGGCACCTTCACTTCAGAAAGGGTGTTTACTCCCCCATATCATTCCCTGCACATCCTTGGGACCATTGCATAAACATAGTGTTGCTAGGCAGATCTCTAGCCTCCTTTCATCCTGGGTCCCAGCAAGTTCTGTCCAAGCAAATAGGAGTGTACCTACAGCTAGGGTTGTCCACCACACCAGCTCTCCTCTCTGGCCCCAAGTTTTCCTGCCAGAAATCCCCCAGCTTCTGCCTTGTGCATTTGATTTTCTAGATGTGGATGTTTAAGCGAGTTTACAGATCCCCCTGGCCCCCAACCCTTCCCCCTGCTACTGTGTCCATTACTCCCCAGAGTGTGCGTAGGAAACATGTAACTTAATCAAGTGCGTGTTGTGTTAAGTCGCTTCAGTCATGTCCACCTCTTTGTGACTCCATGGACTGTAGCCCACCTGGCTCCTCTGTCCATGGGATTTTCCAGGCAAGAATACTGGGGTGGGTTGCCATTTCCTGTTCCAGGGGATCTTCCTGACCCAGGGAATTGAACCCACATCTCTTGTGTCTCCTGCATTGGCAAGCATGTTCTTTACCACTAGTGCCACCTGGCAAACTTAATCCTAGTCCTTTGCAAGTAATCAATCCAAGATTACTGGAGAACAAAGAATTTTGCTTTACTGTCCCAATGAAACGCCTGGTGATCTGCCAGCAGCACTTGCTGCTTTCTCTCTACTTTTTCAAACTTCCACCTGCCAGCAGCTCCCACATGCCCACCCTCTCCTGGTTCTCTTCACCTAAGTGACAGTCTTGCCCTCTTCTGCCTTATGTTTCCCTTCCTAATGACAACAGGGCTGCATTCATATTTCTAACCCCAGCAACCAGCACAGAACCTGACACACAGAGGGTTCAGGAAGCATCTGGAAGGTGAAGAGATGCTGAAACCATTTAAATGTACTCTTTCCTTGTTTCTCCTTTGAAATATAATTTAAAAATCTGTTACCGTGCTGATTTAGGTTTAATATTTTCTCCTCTGGATTTAGTCACCACTGTAATTATTCATAGTTCTCAATTGATCACAATAATTTATATACATTATGAATGTTGATAATTAATTATTAGACCTCAAATTGGAATTTCATTGAAAACACATCTCTAAATAATGGACTTATTCATGTAATTTATGCATCAGCATAGGACTACTAGTTATTTTAATGACAGAAGCTTCTATATTAACTCTATTCTATTTTTTGTTTGTTTTTAAAATATTTTAAATATTTAAATATTATTGGAGATTTCAAATATGCACTAACTAGAGAGACTAGTAAAATAAATTGCCCATTATCATTTGCCCTTTTTTTATGTTTGCCTATAAACTGTATTTCTACTGCGTGTAAGCTATTTAACATCTGTAGGTCTTTGCTTAGTCCACTTTATTGACTGAATGGTGTGTCTGTCCTTATTTGACTTCAGTTGTTATACACAAAATACTACTCTCATTTTTATTAGTCTTTTGAAATGCTGACTACACACACACTTCCTGAGAGCCATCCATGGCAGATTCACTGATTAATCAGAGTACTGTTTTCTGCTGATATTTAATGCAGCTCAAAAATCCTTCTTAATGTGGTGCTCCAGGCAATTACTATCAACCAACAGAGTGGCATGAGAACTGAAATCAATTTTAGTCCTTGTGTGTTTATTTTAAAGAATAATTTCTTTATTACATTTGCAAATCTGGTAAATAACACAAAAATCAAGCAGTATTGGAAAGTTCATAGAAGAAAGTAAATTTTTCCACAAATTTCTCCACCTGCATATTATTCATTGTAAGTTTGAAAGTGTATTTAATATTATTTTCTACATTTCTTTTTGCGAACAAAGGGATGTGGCATAAATAATTATATAAAAGTGTGGTCATTAAAATGCACATCATTTTTAATAGAGAGTATGTTTATTTTTTTTCTTAAATCTAATGGAAGAAAGAACAAGGAATTGCTAAACCTCAGACTATTACTTAACAGGATATTTATTCTTAAAAGAAATCCTTCCAAACTTAAGAAAAACATTATGAAATACATTAATGGGATGAGGAAAAATTGCTTTTAAATTAGATGCTCCAAATTGGGCCTTATCTATAAGTGCCTTTTTTGAAATATAAGACTTGTGGGTCATCTATGTCTTCACAGCCCTTCCTCATGCCTTCCATTTTTCCTTAGTGAAATTATTTTACATTGTTGGAATTCATAATATTAATATCTAATTTATAAATGTAATTCCCAGTTGTCTAATCTTAATTCAATACTCAAATCCATTTAGCGCTTACTACTAGCCTTTTCACCATGGCTTTGCCTTTGCGAAATTCTTTTATTTTGAGGCATCTTTGATTTGCAATATTTTGTTATCGGGCACCTTTTTCACCAAAGGCTCATAGGTTTTGTGTTTCTAAGTTTTTAATGCACTTGAGAATGCTCTCGTCTTTATGCTTGAAGGGTAGTAATTAAATTATCTTTATGGTTCTATGATCCAGACAACCAAATGATGGTACTATTTCTTTGCAGAATGACTTAAAAACAGTCCATGTTTCTAGCATTTAGGTGTTCCCTGGAAACTTGCCTGAGACCTGGTAGGATAAACCTTTTGCTCACAGACAGCATGGCTGCACGCTGGAGGCCCCCTTTGCCTTCTCTATGTCACTGTCTCTTTCCAATCCTTTTCTGCTCTTGGCCCAGCTGAATACCTTTTCCTTGTTTACCATGAGAATCATAATTCTGGCCTTGGTCCATCCTCTGTGAGATTTAATTTCTTTAACACCTGCTCTGGAAAGAGCTTGTTTTTCACAAAATTTCCTCTTCCTTACTCACAAGGAAAATGCATTCTGTCCTTGGCACCCCTGAAAACTGAATTAAATGATTTTTCTAAATCTTCCTGCAGGTTTTGCTACTTATACCATTAAGGTTTTCCATGTCATCTCTCTTGTTTCATAGCCCAGTGTTTCCTCAGTTCAGGATATGGCTGCTTGCTTTGAGCAGTTCATTGTATCTAAAAATGAGGTATTTATTAGAGACCCTCAAAGTCTGATAACTGATTAGCAATGTCTAACTTGGTTTCTGCCTTCATCTCTTGCCCACTAAACTAAACAGCAGAGGCCACTGTAATAACCCTTTTTATTAGCACGGTACAAACACAAAATCTCACTAATTGTGGTTGATGCCTGGTTTGTGATTCTAATAGAGAAGACACACAAGCAAAAAATATAGTGTGAGTTTTGCTTTAACTGGGTGAGAGGAGGGATGTTGGGAGAAGATGATCTAAATCTGTGGAGGCTTCAGGGACGATTTTACAAAGGATTTGGCTTTTGAAGGAAGATTTGAAGATCAAGTTGGAGTTTGTCAGGAACTCAGGCCCTTGGGTGAGAGCTCAGAAGAGAACGACAGGATGTGCAGTGAAGTGGCGGCAAGGAAAAGCATGGTGAGCCGTGGGAGCTGGGAGAATGTTAGGATGGCCTGGAGGGAGGAAAGTTGGAATCTGTGGTTGATGAGGTCGATAAAGCTCTGCTTCTCTGAGACCAGAGTTTTGATGTTATCATGTAGGTGAAGGAAAGTCAGGGAATTCCAATTATGAAAGGCAGAACTTTACTGTAATCAGATCTGTGTGTCATGGGGGTTGGTTCTGGCAGGGACTGGTGGCTGTTGTCAGTGGCTGAGACTAGAGGTGGTGAGACAAATCCTACTGTAAATCCTACAGGTGAGAGACAGTAGGCTTCACTTGGGTGTGACCCACTAAGAAGGCAGTAGATGTGAGGGTGAAGAGGGGGGTCTCTGTGAGAGGTTTCTTAGATGATCTCAAAGCCAGAGAGCAAATCCTACGAACAAAGATCAACAGATCTGGATGCATCTGACCACGTGGCACCTTGCCTCTGCTTATTATTGGCAACGTGATCATGGGAGAGTCGCTGAACCATCTTGGACTTGGTTTACTCATCACTATATATGCAAATGAAAATGCTTGGTGTGAATATTATTTGTAATAATATTTTCCCTTGGGAGAATGCATGGTGCCCTGTGACCCTGCGAAATGAGTTAGCTGTACCCATTCCTACCCTCTTTGCCCTATTGGGTTGTTTGACTCTGGGAACAGTGATGCTGTCAGCTCTGAACAGTTTGATGAAAATTTTACCTTTTGGCCTTCTGTGGTGGCTCAGATAGTCAAGAATCTGCCTGTAGTGCAGGAGATCTAGGTTCAATCCCTGGGCCTGGAAGATCCCCTGGAGAAGGGAATGGCTACACATTCCAGTATTCTAGTCTGGAGAATTCCATGGACAGAGGAGCCTGGTAGGCTACAATCCATGGGGTCACAAAGAGTTGTACACAACTGAGTAATTAACATCCTAGCACCTACTTGCAGAGAAGGCAACGGCACCCCACTCCAGTACTCTTGCCTGGAAAATCCCATGGATGGAGGAGCCTGGTAGGCTGCAGTCCTTGGGGTCGCTAAGAGTCAGACACGACTGAGCGACTTCACTTTCACTTTTCACTTGCATACATTGGAGAAGGAAATGGCAACCCACTCCAGTGTTCTTGCCTGGAGAATCCCAGGGACAGCGGAGCCTGGTGGGCTGCCATCTATGGGGTCGCACAGAGTTGAACACGACTGAAGCGACTTGGCAGCAGTAGCAGCAGCAGCAGCAGCAGCAGCAGCACCTACGTTGCATAACTGAATAGTTCAGAGGGTGAGTCAGGAATATAAAATCAATCAAAGCCCAACTGAGTGCATTTTGCATAAGACATCTTATTAGTCATAGGATGAACAGTTATTTCAAACAAATAACCTCTGTTCGCATGTTCTTGGGACTGGAATCTATGTGGAGTGTAGGATAGGGAGGAAGCATATTGCTACTTCTACTATCACTAATCTTAATCTATAATGAATGGAATATTTAACATGTACCAGGAACAAATATTTTAATTATATAATATCACTTAAGTCGCACAATAAACTTATGAAGTAGGACTTGTTCATCTGTTTTACAGATGAGAGTATTAAAACTAAAACACTGAAAATAGCTTGCTCAAGGTCACTTAACTAGAAAATATTAACTCTGGTTTTTCAGTTAGCTTTTGCTGAATAACAACCCCTATGAAACAGTGTGGCTTCCAAGAACTATCATTTATTATTCCTCATGAGTCAAGGGGTTAGTTGGGTGTTTTGAAGATCTGGGTCAGGCTTGGTTGGTGTCAACTGGGTTTACTCCTGCATCTGTGGTCAGATAGAGGGCAGGCCAGATGAATGGCCTCTCTCAATAGCCTTTTCTGGCCGTTGGCTGACTGTCAAGCAGAGAAGTGAGAGTGACTGGACCTCATTAACTAGCAGGCCAGCCTGGCTTATTTACATGGCACAGGGCGGATGTTCCAAGACCAAAACCAGACATGAGCAGACACTTGCAGCCCCAACTTAGACTATTGCTTCTGCTACAGTCTTTTGGCCAAAGTAACACAAGGCCAATACAAATACAAAGGATGGAAAAGTAAGTTCTGCCTCTTAGTTGAAGAAATGAAAAGAATTGTGGCTGTTTGTGTTATATGCCACACAAGCCTAAGTGTGGTTTTGGACCCCAATGCCCAAAATCCTACAGTGAAGGACATTATTTTTAATCCTTATTTGTATCAATAGATGAGCAAACTGAGGTTCAAAGATATTAAGCAACTTGCTGAAAGTTCCTTGACTAGTGAGTAGCTAAACCTTGGTGTGAAGCCCAGCATGTCTGACTCCAAAGCCAGTGAGTTTGTACTGGACCTAGATGGTGACACTCAGGGTTCAAGTCTGTGAGAGGTGGAGCCATTTGTTCCTGGGGGTGGAAGAGACCTCAGAGGTTGTCTGGTCCATTAGCTGATAGACTTTTGAATTTCCATGGTTCACTATAATTTCAAAAAGTATTTTGGCACCACCACAGATTTCTCAACTTGCTAATTTTTTTTTGCCAAGTCAGGGACTGTAAAAACCATCTATCATCCTCATTTTATAGAAAAATAATGAAACTTCAACACCAAAAGATGTAATTTTATAATTGAGTTATTGTTTAAATTGAATTAATTTAGCTTTGTGAAAACTTACTATTTTGTCTTTGAAGTGAAGTTGCTCAGTTGTGTCTGACTCTTTGCAACCCCATGCACTGTAGCCTACCCGGCTCCTCCTTCCATGGGATTTTCCAGGCAATAGTACTGGAGTGGGGTGCCATTTCCTTCTCCAGGGGATCTTCCTGACCCAGGGATCAAACCTGGGTCTCCCACATTGTAGACAGATGCTTTACCATCTGAGCCACCAGGGAAGTCCTCAGTTCAGTTCAGTTCAGTCGCTCAGTCGTGTCCGACTCTTTGCGACCCCATGAATTGCAGCACGCCAGGCCTCCCTGTCCATCACCAACTCCTGGAGTTCACTCAAATTCACGTCCACCGAGTCGGTGATGCCATCCAACCATCTCATCCTCTGTCATCTCCTTCTCCTCCTGCCCCCAATCCCTCTCAGCATCAGAGTCTTTTCCAATGAGTCAACTCTTCACATGAGGTGGCCAAAGTACTGGAGTTTCAGTTTTAGCACCACTCCTTCCCAAGAACACCCAGGACAGATCTCCTTTAGAATGGACTGGTTGGATCTCCTTACAGTCCAAGGGACTCTCAAGAGTCTTCTCCAACACCACAGTTCAAAAGCATCAATTCTTCGGCGCTCAGCCTTCTTCACAGTCCAACTCTCACATCCATACATGACCACAGGAAAAACCATAGCCTTGACTAGATGGACCTTTGTTGGCAAAGTAATGTCTCTGCTTTTGAACATGCTATCTAGGGAAGTCCTACTTTGTCTTTATTATTTGTTTATTTTTTGGTGGGCCAGGGATGTCTTTAGATTGGCTTAAGGACCTGCATATAGATGCTACTAATTTATACCTGTCTTTTCACTTGTTGGCACTCAAATATCCTCTAAAACATTCCTAACTAGTGGTATTCAATCATTGCTTGCACACTTCTAGAGACAGGGAGCTCACTATTATCTGAAGCAGTTCACTCCATCTTTATATAGCTGAACAAAAAAAATAATATTCTTTTATATTTTAGAACACTAATCCTTCTCCCAGTGACAACTAGCCATCAGCTGAAGTTCATCTCTTGGTGTTCAATTAGAAAAACTGAATGCACTAAGGTGTTTGGAAACATCTAAAGCTCCCCTGAGTTGTTATGAACCCTAGTTCCTTTGGTCTCCACTGAGACAATGCTGTCTTTGAGTACCATCTATTCTCATCTTGCTCTCAGGCTTCATCCAGTTTGACTACATCTGCCTTCAGGTAGGTGTAGAAGTCTTTTTCTCTGTGTTTGGCCTGATTATCTGCAGTAGATTAGGTCATCCATTTTCTCTTTCTACATATGATTCTTCTGTTAATGAGGTTCAAGATCATATTTGCCTTAGCAGGAGATCATATCAAGTTGTTGACTCAAGGCTCAAGTTTAAGCCTCAGTTTCTATGTGAATAAAATGTGAGCACAATAGAGCTGTTTGAAAGGCTCAATAGATACTCAACAAAATCCAATACAGCTTCAATAACGTTGAGAGTATCTATCATGAACTAGAACCTGTGAGAGATGCTGGGAATATAAAGAAGAAAAGATATAGTTTCTGTTCTCAAAGAAATCAAAGTCCAAAAAGTAAAACAGACATGCAAAAACAATAATACAACATTATCAATTTTCTCTCTCTCTCTCTTTTTTTTTTTTTTTTAGTGGTGGTTACCAACTGAGATGGGAGAATGGGAAAAGTAGTATCAATGCCTCCTGGGATTTCAGGAGGGCTTTATAGAGGATGTAGCATCAGACCAAGACCTGGAGAGTGTTAAGAGTTGACAGGCGGACCTGGTCTTTCTATATTTGGGGCAGGTATTAAATCCTGGAAGTTAAGGAACATGGGCTTTGAGACCAGACCGTCAGAATTCTAGTCATGACATTGCTACATCTCACAGTATATATCAGTTTCTTTCTCAAGGACATTATTGCCCCCTCCCCAGTGTTATTGTGAGGATCAAATGAGACAATATCCATAAAGTTCTTGGCATAGTTCTGATACATAAGTGGTGTGTGTGTGTGTGTGTGTGTGCGCGCGCTCAGTCACACAGTCGTGTCTGATTCTTTGTGGGCCCGTGGAATGTAGATCCCCAAGTTCCTATGCCCATGGAATTTTCCAGGCAAGAATATTGGAGTGGGGTACCATTTCCTACTCCAGGGGATCTTCCCAACCCAGGGAGTGAACCAGTGTCTCTTGCATCTCCTGCATTGGCAGGTAGATTCTTTACCACTAGCGCCACCTGGGAAGTCATAGGTGGTAGCTATTCTTATTCAAAATGACCCAAGATGACTCAGGTCCAAGCCTGATCAACTATACCATTTAATTTCCTTTTATTACAGTCTTCCTGATACAGTGCAGAGTACACCTAGGATACATCCTTACTTGCCAGACTCGTGGGAGAATGACTTTAGGAAGAACACATGGATGGGCCAAGAAGTTGCTGCACCCAGAAGTGCAGACAGTTGCTGGAGGAGGAGACAGTCTGAGACAATCATGTTCACATTTCTCTTATGAAATGTCATCATTAGAAATCCCACCCAACAACAGCAACAAATTTTAACTTGAAATCACTTCAAGCATAAAGAAAAATTGTAAGAATAAGAATAGTACAAGGATAGTCATATGCCCTTTAACAAGATTCTTCTATTGTTGACATTCTGCTCCATGTGCTTTATCATTTCCTCTCTTTACCTTTGTGCTTACATATGGACACACACACAGTGTAAATAAACATACATATATATATATACATATATATATGTATAATATTTTTCTGAACCATTGGAAAGTAAGTTGCATATATTATAGACTTTACCCTAAACATAGCAGTATCTATTTTCTAGGGACAATGGTATTTCCTTACATAACCACAACATGGTTATCAACTTCAGTAAACACTGAAAAAAACACTTTGATATAATTTATTGTCCTTATTCCAACTTTGTCAATTGACCCAATAATATCCTTTACAGCATTTAAAAACTTGAAGTATAGTTTATTTACAATGTTGTGTTAGTTTCAGGTGTACTGCAAAGAGATTCAGTTTTATAAATATACATATATATATTCTTTTTGATTATAGGTTGTTACAAGATAGTGATCCTTTACATTTTTAAGCCTCTATTATAGTATCTAAAAGTCAAAACTATATAAAAAATCACACTTAGAGGAGTTCACTCTCTCACCTCCCTTCATCTCTGTTTCCTTAATCCTATAGGTATCCAGCTTAGTTGTTTTCTTTTTTATCCTTTTTTTTGGGGGGGGTAAAAATAAGCAGAGATTTGTATGTTTTCTTATTTCCTCTTTTTATTTTGCATAAAAGCTAGCATGCTATATATGTTATTTTGCATCCTGATTTTGTCAATTAATAATACTCCCTATAAATCATTCCTTCAATACATAGTGATTGTCATTTTTTTTACAACAGCATAGTATTCCATTGTGTAACACTATGGTTTACTGAACCAGTCCTTTATATTTGGACATATAGGTATTTTCCAGTGTTTTGCAAATAAAAATGATAACTGCACTGAATAATCTTGTGTATGTGTAGTTTTGTATTATTAGAGATTTATGTTCAGGGTGAATTCTTAGAGACAATATTTTGGGTAGAAGAGTAAATACATATGCAGTTTTACTATGTATTGACAAATTGTCCTCCACAGGGATTATGCTGTTTTTGCATTCCCACTAGTAAGCGACTGCCTGGGAAACCCATTTTGACTTTTATTTTTCACAGGATGATAAATTAGAAGGGATTCAGGAACTAGGACAGAATGAAGATCAAAGGTCAGGTACTGCACAAAGTGGGAAAAAGGATGCCCAACACAAAAATCAATACACAAAGTGCTTTTTTTCAGACCCTTGGACACCATCTGCTTAAGGGCAGGGCAGTCTTATTTAATTTTTCTCTTTAGGGCAAGGCATTTCTAGTAAGACATCTTAGCAAGATGCCTAGCACATTGTAGATGATCTATAGATATTGACTGTTTAAGTGAATGAGAGAATAAACTGGCAAAAACCTGGCATTTCCCCTGGGAATAAATAAACCTGGCTGGGAGATTATTTTGAAAGGATAAATCTCACCTCTTCTTCTCCCCTTCCATCCTAGACAGACGCTCCCTTGTACAGCTGCTCCTGGGGACTGAGCAGTTTGAAGTTTCCAAAGATGAAAACATGTAAGCAGTCCGTGCATTAGGAGAGGGGGCTGCACAGAGGCCTATTGTCTGCTGGGACACTGGGAGCACTGTGGTGAACGGGGAGTGTCCTCCACTGCAGCCGGGTCTTTTCAGCCAGAGCATTGCCTTTTCTCTCTGGAATGTAATATTCTACCCGTGCCCTCGGAGTGGCATTATGCAGTAGCAGGGTCAGCAGTGGGGGGGTGCAGCCAGGGAAATTATCTCTGTCCAGGGAACCCAGTAAGTCAGAGGCAGCATCGAGGGCACGGCCAGGACGGGACCGCTGAATGAGAGCTTTGTACAAGTCTTGGTGGCGGTGGCTGGAGAGGCACCCTCCTCTTGCAGCTCACCTGGGGGCTGAACAAAGCTGCCTTTCAGGCCTCGGGGCCCACAGTAAACATGGCACAGGTGATAGACCTGCTTTCCTGCTCCGCAGCGGGCCAAGGATCGCATTTCTGGCTGGTGTTTCTTGTGCATTGCCG
>NW_011494529.1:3062221-3062505 GCF_000754665.1 Bison bison bison
TGCCGCTAGGGCTCGTTCTCCCTCCAGGATTATGAAACAGCAGAACTCGCCTGTGAGAAGAGAGGCCACCTGTTCTGAGGCCATGAGGGTCACTTCAACTCTGAGGACTTTTTTTTTTTTTTTCAGAGTCACAGGGGAGCAGGCGCAACTAATCTAGGTTTCTGCTGACTTTTGACCTGATCCGCTCTAGTAAGCACTCTTTGTCCAGCTCTCAGGATTTGAAGAATTCCTGTTTCACTTGATCTTCATATGGTTTAGGGAGGTCAATGGGACAATTTTTACAC
>NW_011494529.1:3062605-3075093 GCF_000754665.1 Bison bison bison
TTACACAAGAGATAATGGAGCCATGATGAGCTGCAGTGAGTCCAGAGGGTGGAGTCTTCTGACTCTGGATTCAGAGTTCTTTGCAAGACATAATTCCACAGTATCATGGGAACTAGAATGATCCTGGGGGGAAAATACTACACTGCAACATGATTTTGGTATTTTTTTCTGGCTGTTATCTCTCCAGACTTGAAAGAGCAAGGTCCCTTATATAAGAGCCCAAGCTCTGATCTGAATTTGCATTCCTTGTTTGCCTACTAAGTTGCTTCAGTCATGTCAGACTCTTTGCGACCCTATCGACTGTAGCCCACCAGGCTCCTCTGCCCACGGGTTTCTCCAGGCAAGAATACTACAGGGGGTTGCCGTGCCCTCCTCCAGGGGGTCTTCCCAACCCAGGGATCAAACCCACGTCTCTTACGTCTCCTGCATTGACAGGAGGGTTCTTTACTACTAGTGCTACCTGGGAAGCCCGTTCCTTGTCTAAGAGATTGTTAATAGTTTTTATATGTCAGGGTTGAAAGCAGAAATTATGAAGCACTCATTATTCTATTTGGGCTTATGAACTCATGAATAGAGACTGGTGCTGTGATTCAAGGAAACAAAAGGCGGTTTATTTAGAAGGGAAAGGGCGGGTTTCCCTTTTCTGATTGAGATAGGGTTAGTTAGCACTTGGGGTGCTTCTGTGAGTGACAGAAATCCATGATCTATATGGATGAAGCACCAAATAAGGGAAGACGGCTGAGAGGATCGCTAACACTGAGGCTTTTGAAGCAGGTCTATGGCTGGGCTTGTGTTGGTTGGAGAGCTCTGCTGGGGAAGCATCTCTGAGCCCACCTGAAGCACCACCACCTGCCAAATGATAGAGGACTGTCTGCCTGGCAATGCCGTGTACAGGATGCATGTAATTGTAAGGAGAGTGAACACCATGTAGCAGTCCCTCATTCTGTGGATACCATATATACTGCCAAGACTGTTTTCAAAACCCTAGGCAGGGAAGGAAATCACCCTCAAAACTGACTGAAATGGAATCCTCCCTGCCTGTGGCAAGTAGGGGCTCAGAGCCAAATTTAATTTGCTTAAAGTAAATGAAACAATTTACTCATTAATTCATTGATTCATTCAACAATATTTATTGAGTTGTCACTGTGAGTCGGTATGATCTCAAGGAATGTCAGTATGTCCTTCTCTGGATAGCTGAGCAAAATTTGTTTAAAGTGGATTATTTTGATATTTGGCCTCTATAATGGTTCTGCTTTCTCTTCATGAATCATTTGTTGCAGTGTTTCCATAAATCCTTCTCTGCTTTCAAAATATGGCTCAAATACGTCCTTTTCCACAGATACTTTTTCTCCCACCTCACCCATAAATTAAGGTGTAGCTGTGTCTCGGCCTGAGCACTAGCCATGTCTACCCATGGATCTAGACATGTCTGAGGGTGTCTGGAAAACTGCAGATTGAGACCTGATGGAACTCTCTTTTAGGGGATATTGAGAATTCTCCTGTGAAATAAATCATGTTTCCACTTGTGGGATCCAGACAGACACATCTCAGCATGTCTGGAGAACCAATCTAGTGACCTCAGGTTTTAGGGAGGCATGGGAGATTCTCTAGGAAAAAAAAAATATCCTTTACCAAGAAGGAATCCCATCTAAAGCTCTTCCTTCACAGGTCAGAGAGAGAGAGAGTTCTGAATACAGAACAGTATTTATCATTTGGATTTGTCTCCTATCTTGCAAAGGCTGTCTTGGGAGCACAGAGCGACCATATATAAAAATAGAAACGACAACTTTGTTTAAATCTCTGTGTTTAAACATTTTGGTACCACCTCTCATCCCTTCATTCCTGGAGATTTATACAAAGGGAATAGAAATATTTTCTGTTTGACCATGAAATTGTACTGAAACTTTGGCATGTTGAAGTTTCTTGGTCATTGAGATTTGAGCCTTGGCAGAGTGGAGGTAAAACAGCCATTGACCTGGGTCTAGAGCTTGGTTGGATGGCACAGAGCAGCAATGAACACGGATCAGCCTTGGGTGGGTTAACTCTGCATGGGTGGGTTTGTTCAGGACTGAGACCTCCCTATAGGCGTCCAGAAGTTACTTGAAGAAGTCATGAAAGCGGTTAGTGCTGGCCTAATGGTGGGAAAAGTCACAAAATGTTTGATTATTCAGGTCAATATGATCCAGAAGCAGAGAGAGTGCATGGAGGAATTATGGAGACAAGGCTGAAGAGGGTGATGGGGAAGATCATGTACAACCTTGTAAACTGTCCAAGGCAGTTTGAACCAATTGTAAAGACAGGTTAGATTGTGTTTTAGAAAGATCATTTTGGAGGCTACTTGATAACTGATTGGAAATGAGTAAAACTGAAGGAGGGGAAACTAAAACTTTGATCTGATTGTCAGCATTTCTTGGGTTACTCCTGGCTTTGGGATACACCCGGAACTGGAAGTGGTAGCATTACCTCAACTAGGTCCTCTGTTTGGATGGGCTAACTGACCAGGGAATAAGGTGAAAACTTAGTCTTTATCTTGAATTCTCTTTTGATGATTCTGTTTTCCAGTCATCAAAGAGTCCTTTAAATTAGAGACTTTTGTTGAAGAATCCTTCATTTTATGAGTCTTCTCAATAATCAAAGCTTTTGTCTCAGGAACTAACTTTTACCTGTATTATAGACTTCTAGAAGATCTGATTATTTTGGGGGCAATAGTTAATAAAGAAACAATGAAAGAAATCTGATCCCTCCAGTTGGATTCTCATTCCTTCCATGTTTTCTCCATTTTGCTCTAAAGTTACAGGAATATTCCATTTCTTAAAATTTATGTTTGCTTTTTAGTGCACCTAGTAATGCTTGGTAATAACATTACACCTACTAATGTTACAGTTGTCAGCTCTCTCTTGACTGAAATACATACCACACACACACACACACACAAATACATACCACACACATATTACTTACACACCTACTCTGAAGTGTTTGACCATCGTCCATAAGAAACAGTGGTTCATTGTGGCAAAAGATTAGGACATTTAAAGGGGCAAAGAATGCAGATTGAAAATGTCACATAGACATGAGGCTCTTTCTAGAAGAGCTGAGAAGCACCAGCCTAACCAGATGGAGGCCCATTATCCTTTTGGGCCATTCGCATCTACCTTCAAGATCCACTTACACTGGCCTTTAAAAAAGGAAAATATTTATTGGATCATATTCTCTGTACTTCTCATGGAAATTTGACACATGTGGCAATGGAAGAAAATTAAATGGAAATTCAAACACAAGGAATTGTTATTAACAAATGTATAATGATGTTATTGTCATCCATTTGAAACATCATTGGGGTCATCAGAGGATGCTTTCACATGGTTCCACCAGGTCATGGGAGATGGGCTGAAGGGTCATATGGACTGAGTGGGGAGGCTGATTTTCAGGGTGACTGGAGTGACGTAATGAGGGAATTGCTGGTAATTGGTGAATTTCTTATAGTTCTTAGCTATTTACATCTTTTTATGACTGACAACTATTTTAAGACATTGAATTGAAATTGGGCCATTATAATATTAACTTTGAAAACAATAATGAGCTCCTTAATGGTTTAGATATCTAAACTTTAAGAATATCATTAAATCATTACATGAATGGTGGTCATGTAATTCTCCAGACAAGACTGCCCGTGTAAAGAATTGCTCAAACCTTCCACAGTGCTTCAAATTCTCTTCTACCTAAACACCATGTTTCCTCAGAAATGGTTTAACATTTTGTGGTCAAGCCATAGTCGAAGACTATTCTTTTTCTACTCCTGGGAAAGAATCCCCTCTGTCTCATTTTTATTTGTATAAAAAATGGTTAAAATGGGACAATGCCATTTTTTTTACTCTGAATGGTGACTGCCAGCTATTAAAATGCTAATTCTCCCCCAAAATACAAAAAAAAAACCCAAATAGAAGAGCCAAAGACAGCCAGGAAATAAGAGAAATGAAATCTACAGAGTGATTAATCATTTGATTAACCAGGTAAGTCTCTGGCACATTGCTAATTAGCTCACTTTCAAAGCCCTGGCCTGAGAAGCTCTGGTTTGATTAAAGAGGTGCCGAGCCATTCAAACTATGATGCTTGAGCTCCTTTTATAAAACAAAATATGACGTTCATGCAAAGCTCATCTCTTTCATCCAGCTGTGATTTCTCAGGCCTCTGACACTCAGGCCTAGGCACATAAATCAATGAGTAGAAATGTGTCCTCATGAATGTTTGGAGACTAGGATCTATATTTTAGGACTCTTTTTTTTGTTTTTTCCTAATTTGAAAAGGTGTTGTTTACATTCCAAGATTGCAGGAACTACCTGTTGACTGTCTTAAAGCTGTAGCTTTTGCTGACCCTTTAGGTTACCTGGAGGCACCAATAGAAGACTCTGCCTTAGGAGGAGGGTATAAATCTGTTCTACCTCTATTCTATTCCATTTCTCTGGGAGGATTTATGAGCTGGGATAAAGGATATTTGACATTAATAATAAAGATCTTATCAACTTTACTAGGGAGTCTACTTTTAAAATACACTCAAAGCTGATTTCTTAGTTAAGTATTTCTTCTATTCTTAGTAATGTTAAAGGTTTTGCTTTCTCCCAGCTAGATTGAAATACTCATCTTCTCAGTGGTACTAAATTAGGGCCACTCTTACTATTTAAAGGATAAGAGGTAAAGTAGATTCATTCTGATTTTACTTTGAATCTTCATATAGGATATATGCTTCTTTACACTTGTGTGTGCACTCAGTTACTCAGTCCTGTCTGACTCTTTTCGACCCCACGGACTATAGCCCAACAGGCTCCCTGTCTGTGGGATTCCTCAGGCAAGAATACTGAAATGGATTTCCATTCCCTCCTCCAAGGGATCTTCCCGACCCAGGGATAGAACCTGTGTCTCCTGCAATTGCACCTGGATTATTTACCCACTGAGCTATCAGGGAAGCCCCTTCTTTACCTGTAAGTTTGTTTAAAACGACTGAAGACTTTCTCAGGTACTCTTGCTAAGCTCATGAGTTCGGTAGCTCCATTGCAGTTTTCATTGTGACTGTCATTTAGAGTCATTTCACCATGACTGTAAAAATAGAAAAAATGACAGAAATGTGTGGCTTAATTAGCTAAAGTAGAGGGTTAGCGCAAAAGCCAAATTCTCCTCCTGTGATCCTCAGGTTGATAGTGGAATTCCATGGCTGGATGGTGTCTCCATTGTGGGTACCATATTCCGAATGGGCGTTGACAAAAACAAAAACAAAAACAAAACACTCATCAAGCAAAGCAAGCAAAGGCCAGAGAGGAGAGGATTGCATGGGGAAATCTTGTGCTGTGAGAAATAGCTAAGAAACCAGAGAAGACAGGAGTCGATATGGCATGGAGGAACAAGGCACCTGTCTTCAAATAGCTGAAAGGTGTCATGTTGTACATAGTATGAAATATATTCTTGTCCACATTGAATCCCCAACATGAGGTACAGTTCCTGGTAAAGAGCTATCATAGTGATAATAGTAATCACCACTTTGAGTACATACTGTGTGCCCATCATTGCAATAGTGTTTTGCTTGCTGTATTTCAGTTAGAAGTGGTTAGTTTCTCCAGTTTATAACTGAGGAAACTCAGGCTTGGAAAGATCAAAAAACTTATCCAAAATCACACAGTAAATATCTAAGTTAGGATTCAAGCCAGATCTGTCTTCAGGCTCTGAGTTCTTTTCCTTATGGTGCTGTGTGTCTCAAGAGACCTCTATGGGTACTTCAATGAGGATGATGTCACTGGGATCCATGGGTGGCCAAATTCTATCACTTTTATCTTTTCTCTGTGGATCTGGAATTGAGATTTGGGGAATGGAGTTTCCAGAGCCAGTGTTCCAGAGTCAAGATGGAAACCATGCCTGTTTTTGTACAAAATCCAACCTCTTGATCATTATGTTCTACTACCCACCTGGAACGAACCAGAGTGAAAAGTGAAGTCACTCAGTCATGTCCGACTCTCTGTGACCCCATGGACTACAGCCCACCAGGCTTCTCCATGCATAGGAACAGACAAACTCAATACACATTTGTTTCTAGTTTTCCCAGAGTGAACTATTGCTATTTCAGGTTTGAATCTCCACTGCTTCTGTCTTCTTCTGCATAACTTCTAAAAACTGAGGACTCTCTGTACCAGAATTTTGGTTTGCCCTCCCCTGGTGCTCAGTTCGTCCCTGGATCTTCTATCTGCCCTGCTCCAGCTGACCCTTCTCCCCAATGGTAATAAGGATGGTATCATCGAGTTTATGAAGCATTCTGTCACTGTCAAGATTTCAGACACAGTACTTAGACTTATTTAAATATTTCTTATTTAAGTAAAAAATTTATATATTTAAATATTCCTTACAACAACTTCAGGAATAGAATTATTTTTGCCTGCATTTCACAGATTAGCAATCAGTGTCTCAGGGAGAATATGTAAAATTTCCCAAGCTCACACACTTAATTAATAGCCAATTCAGGATAATAATAAAAATCATAATACATATATTCTTTATACTGATGTATACTAGGAATTCTGTTCACATGTCTCATCTTCACTTGTAAATTTTTTCCTCCTTGTCCTGCAAAGAGTATGAAGATCCCCTAGTTCACTAGGGGATCACTATACAAGTATCATCATCTTTATCCTCATTAATTTAAGTAGCAAACTACAGAAAAATATAAACTAAATAATTATTCTGTTCATAGAGACAGAAGTTCATTATAAAGTAAGGAAACTGAAGCTTATAGAAATGAAGTGACTTTCTCATGGTCATTCACTAGTGAGAAGTCTGTGCCTTGATTCCAGGGATTTAAAGGTTGGGTGGCATATATTTTTAAACAAGAGCTGATGGATAATCCAGATGTTAGTGAGAGAGAATAGACAAAGATTGAAAAATGTTTTAGAAGTCTACAAAGTTAGTGAAGGTCATAGAAAAGTCATGGGAGCCTTAGTAAGGCATCATGAAAAGCTTTCAGTGATATTAAGGTATCTGTACAAGTGGACATAGTAGCTCTTTTTATTTCAGAGGAGATTCAATTAAATGGCCCCTCTTGATTAAGGAAATGTAAAACTTAAGGAGAGTATGCGTCTATGGCCCTGGCATAAGAACATAAGTGGCACTTGAATGCATGTGGCACTTGAATGCATGTGAGCACATGTGTGTGACTTGGCAAAAGCTATGCCTCTTGGATCCTTTGGAGGATCCAAGGTGGGGAGAGATCAGTTTGCCATCTGAGACGGAGGAGTAAAATACCCAAGCACTTGCTTCACATGATGAGAAGAAGGTGGGGAACCTGATTGAAATAAAATAGTATAGGATGGGCCTGACCAAGAGGTACTGATGAGAAAGGACATCAAAGACCCCAAAGACCCCAAAGAGTAATTGAATTGGAGCAAAATAAAGCTCAGTGACTCCCAGATTCATATACCCAGACTCTTTCTCCTTTGTAAAGCCCAGACTTGTATCCATCCTGACATTTCCATGTAACAGGTCAAAAATAATCTCTTGATTCTCCCCCAAACCCTCTACTGGTTTCCCATGTTGTGAAGAGTAGGAGTGGAAGTCTTTACATGGCCTCCAAGGCCCTGTGTGATCTGGCCCTGCTTCCCTCTCCTTCCTTATTTCTTCTCTTCCTGATTTGGTCCCTGGAGCTGTGGCCATGCTGGCCTCTGTGATGTTTCTCAGCTATGGCAGGCAGGCTCTGATTTCAAGGCTTTTGGATTTGCTGTTTCCTCTGCCTCAACTTTTATATCTTAATATATTCTCCATGCTTGTCTTCTTGTTTCATTCTGATCCAAGGTACCACTTCACCTGTGAGGCCTTCTGTCAGCCACCCTTGAAATAGCCATGACTCTCCCTCACTACCTCCACCTTGAAATTTTCTCCCTCCACCTTGACTTGTTTCTCTTTCTTGTGCATATTGCCATCTGACTTGTTCTCTCTAGATATTTTGTTCATTTGCTTGTTATCTGTCTTCCTCAAGCACAGATATGAGCTACTGTGTCCCCTTTGTGTGGACCATACAGTGGATACTTAATGGGCACTTGTAAATATTTTACAATAAATGAATAAAGTGGGGCACCTGGGCATGTGATCTTACTCAGCCTAAGAGTCTAAGCAGTTGTGATGACGCCTGCCCTGGGAGGTGATGGGGGCTGGCGATGGACCAGTGTCTGCCAGGTCTTACAGGCCGAGCCTGCAGTAGTGAGACTCTGTGGCAGGAGAGACCGTGTCAGCAGAGGGCTGACCGTAGCCCCATCAGTGTCCTGCCAGGCTGCATTTGTAAGGGGGATTGAGTAAGCTCCCTGAGTCTTGGATAATTCCAAGTGCTATATTTTAAAATTTTTAATTCAATGTATGATTATGGTAAGGTAACATATTCACATGCTTTAATTTGCAGAAGTACCCACTCCAGTGTTCTTGCCTGGAGAATCTCAGGGACGGGGGAGCCTGGTGGGCTGCCGTCTCTGGGGTCGCACAGAGTCAGACACGACTGAAGCGACTTAGCAGCAGCAGCAGCAGCAGCAGCATAAGATACATGTGAAGGCTTTCCCTCTCACCTCTACCCTTAGTCACCTGGAACCACTCTTCAGGTGTAGCGAATGCGATCAGTTTCTTGTGTGGTCTTCTGGAAACATCCTAGGCAAGTTTAAACAAATCCATGTAGAGACCTTTTTATTTTTTCTCTTTTGCTTATTTTGTGCAAAGTATAAAATGTTATATGTACTGTTCTGCATCTTGTTTATATTTTTGTAAACTAAGGTAAAGCATGTACAGTAAAGTGCAAAAATGTGTACATTGTGGATTTTTCTTCCAACATTTACCCAGGGAATCACCATCTGTATCAAACTATGTATTTCTAGCACCCTAGCACTTCCCTGTGTCTCTTCCCAGTCTCTGCTGAGGTTATTACTCATTTTTATCACCATCTATTAGTTTCTTCTGGTCTTGAAGGTCATATGGATGGAATCATATCCTGTGTGCTATTTGGTTTCTGACTGTTGCACTCATAGTTTTGTATTTTTTTTAAATATGGAATGTATCCTGATGATTGTATCTCATAAAGATAAAGGACATAGGTTTTTTTCTCATCCTCTTTTAGAATGCACCATGCTTTAGTTAACTACTCTGTTCTGATGTAGATGGAATTTGCAATAATATCAGCACAAGCAAATGTGCAGGTGTATCTGTCTGATGAACACAAGGAAGTGAAATGGTTAGGTCACAGGGTATGTATGGAAAGGTGCTCCCCATTTGTCCTCCTGTACATCTGTGTGTTTGTGTGTGCTCAGTCATGTCTGACTACTTGTGACCCCATGGATGGTAGTCCATGAGGCTCCTCTGTCCATGGAATTTTCCAGGCAAGAATGCTGGAGTGGGTTGCCATTTCCTCCTCTAGGGGATCTTCTCAACTCAGGGATCAAACCCCGTCTCTGACGTCTCCTGCATTGGCAGCTGAATTCTTTACCAATGCGCCACCTGGGAAGCCCACCGTACATTTGTAGGAAAGTACAAAAATATCCCACTCACAATATCCAAGAGCGTTAGCTTCCTTCACCATCTAAGCATATTTTCAAAATATGGATCATTGCCAATTTTTAAGAGAAAAGTGCCTTCTCAGTATATCTTCTCATGATGAGCGACATTGAATATTATTTATTATTTTAAAAACACACTTGTATTTTCCTGTAAACTATGTACATATAATTTGATAATTTTCAGTTAGATTAGTGATATTTTCCTTATTACTCTTCAGATACTTTTTTATGTATTAGGAAAAATATCTCTTTGATGTGATATGGATTGTGAACATATTTTCCCCAAATATTTCATCTGTCTTCTACTTTTTAATCATTCATAAATATTTTATTTTTATATGGTCAAGCTTATTGATTTGTTTAAAGTTTCAAGGTTTTGTGTTATTCTTTAAAAAAGCTTCCCTACTCTAAGATTGTTCAGATAAATCATACATTTTTCCTTAGCTTTTTTTTTCAGTTTCCTTTTACATTATTGAAAGCTTTCATACTTCTAGAATTAATATTTGTGTGAGATATGAAATAGGATCTAATACTTTTTTCAAATTGTACCTATCACATTAGTTCTGTGTATTCACTGATAAAGTTTTCCCAGAACTGAAATACCACTTAATCTAAATTCCTCTACGCATTTGGATTTATTTCACAATTTGACATTGTTCTATTTATGTGTGTGTCAGCCTAAATTATTGTAGGTTCAATATGGGGCTTATTATGGCAGCCCACTCCAGTATTCTTGCCTGGAAAATCCCATGGACGGATGAGCCTGGTAGGCTGCAGTCCATGGGGTCGCGAAGAGTCAGACACGACTGAGTGACTTCACTTTCACTTTTATGCATTGGAGAAGGAAATGGCAACCCAGTCCAGTGTTCTTGCCTGGAGAGTCCCAGGGAGAGTGAGCCTGGTGGGTTGCCGTCTATGGGGTCACACAGAGTCGGACGTGACTGAAGTGACTTAGCAGCAGCAGCAGAAAGGGAATGTCAATGTGGAGGTATTGTTTTTTCTTCTAATAATGGCAACAGGCTCCAGAGCAATTATCTATGATAATAAAAGAGACATGAATATTTACATCTCAAATTTGGGGAGAAAAACATAGTAGCTAGAAAAGAATAAAATATAGCCATGAGAGGGCTCTAGTCCATGGGGTTGTAAAGAGTCAGACATGACTGAGAGACTCACTTACTAACATGAGAGGGATCTTAGACTAAGATTGCAAAGTGCGTTTCTGTGACTCTCAGCTGCAGTGGACACACACACTCAGCAGACTGCTTAACTGGAGCAGGCAGCACCATTTGCCCAGAAGAGTGCAGGTGACATGACAGTGACAGCTTAGGGTTTGACTGTGGAGGCTCTCCTTTCACTCCCAGTCATCTAAAAGTGATAATATAAACAGCAATGTCACAGCTCTACTTTCTTAATGATTCATAACTCTATTTCATCTTGATTTAGGACTAAGTATTTTTATTAAAAAACATCTTTTAGAAGAAAAAAAGGGAAAGTGTTAGTCGCTCAGTTGTGTCTGACTCTTTGTGACTCCATGAACTGTTCCCCACCAAGCTCCTCCATCCATGGAACTTTCCAGGCAAGAATACTGGAGTGAGTTGCCATTCCCTTCTCCAGGGCATCTTCCCAATCCAGAGATTGAACTTGGGTCTCCTGCTTTGCAGGCAGATTCTTTACTAGCTGAGCCACCACATTTGTTGACTGTACATCCATTCAGTTCAGTTCATTCGCTCAGTCTTGTCTAACTCTTTGTGATCCCATGGACATGCCAGGCCTCCCTGTCCATCACCAACTCCCGGAGATTACCCAAACTCATATCCTTCGAGTGGGTGGAACTCCCACCATCTCATCCTCTTTCGACCCTTCTCCTCCTGTCTTCAATCATTCCCAGCATCAGGGTCTTTTCAAATGAGTCAGCTCTTTGCATGAGGTGGCCAGCTTCAGCATCAGTTCTTCCAATGAACACTCAGAACTGATCTCCTTTAAAATGGAGTGGTTGGACCTCTTTGCAGTCCAAGGGACTCTCAAGAGTCTTCTCCAACACTACAGTTCAAAAGCATCAATTCTTCGGTGCTCAGCTTTCAACTCTCACATGCATACATGACTACTAGAAAAACCATAGCCTTAACTAGACAGAACTTTGTTGGCAAAGTAATGTCTCTGCTTTTCAATATGCTGTCCATGTTGGTCATAACTTTCCTGCCAAGGATTAAGCGTCTTTTAATTCCATGGCTGCGGTCACCATCTGCAGTGATTTTAGAGCCCCCCCAAATAAAGACAGCCACTGTTTCTACTGTTTCCCCATCTATTTCCCATGAAGTGATGGGACCAGAAGACATGATCTTAGTTTTCTGAATGTTGAGTTTTAAGCCAACTTTTTCACTCTCCTCTTTCACTTTCATCAAGAGGCTCTTTAGTTCTTCTTCATTTTCTGCCATAAGAGTGGTGTCATTTGCATATCTGAGGTGATTGATATTTCTCCTGGCAATCTTGATTCCAGCTTGTGCTTCTTCCAGTCCAGCGTTTCTCATGATGTACTCTGCATTTAAGTTAAATAAGCAGGGTGTCAATATACATCCTTGATGTACTCCTTTTCCTATTTGGAACCAGTCTGTTGTTCCATGTTCAGTTCTAACTGTTGCTTCCTGACCTGCATACAGATTTCTCAAGAGGCAGATCAGGTGGTCTGGTATTCTGATCTTTTTCAGAATTTTCCACAGTTAATTGTGATCCACACAGTCAAAGGCTTTGGCATAGTCAATAAAGCAGAAATAGATGTTTTTCTGGAACTCTCTTGCTTTTTCAATGATCCAGTGGATGTTGGCAATTTGATCTCTGGTTCCTCTGCCTTTTCTAAAACCAGCTTGAACATCTGGAAGTTCATGGTTCATGTATTGCTGAAGTCTGGCTTGGAGAATTTTG
>NW_011494529.1:3075193-3075937 GCF_000754665.1 Bison bison bison
TTTCCTTTTCTCCTTTGCTTTTCGCTTTTCTTCTTTTCACAGATATTTGTAAGGCCTCCCCAGACAGCCATTTTGCTGTTTTGCATTTCTTTTCCATTGGGATGGTCTTGATCCCTGTCTCCTGTACAATGTCACAAACCTTAGTCCATAGTTCATCAGGCACTCTATCTATTAGATCTAGTCCCTTAAATCTATTTCTCACTTCCACTGTATAATCATAAGGGATTTGATTTAGGTCATACCTGAATGGTCTAGTGGTTTTCCCTACTTTCTTCACTTTCAGTCTGAGTTTGGCAATAAGAAGTTCATGATCTGAGCCACAGTCAGCTCCTGGTCTCATTTTTTTTTTTTTTTGACTGTATAGAGCTTCTCCTTCTTTGGCTGCAAAGAATATAATCAATCTGATTTCGACCATCTGGTGATGTCCATGGGTAGAGTCTTCTCTTGTGTTGTTGGAAGAGGGTGTTTGCTATGACCAGTGCATTTTCTGGTAAAATTCTATTAGTCTTTGCCCTGCTTCATTCCCTATTCCAAGGCCAAATTTGCCTGTTACTCCAGGTGTTTCTTGACTTCATACTTTTACATTCCAGTCCCCTATAATGAAAAGGACATCTTTTTTGGGATGTTAGTTCTAAAAGGTCTTTTAGGTCTTCATAGAACCATTCAACTTCAGCTTCTTCAGTGTTACTGGTTGGGGCATAGACTTGGATTACTCTAATATTGAATGGTTTGCCTTGGAAATGA
>NW_011494529.1:3076037-3076381 GCF_000754665.1 Bison bison bison
TCCAGTGGATGTTGGCAATTTGATCTCTGGTTCCTCTGCCTTTTCTAAAACCAGCTTGAACATCTGGAAGTTCATGGTTCATGTATTGCTGAAGTCTGGCTTGGAGAATTTTGAGCATTACTTTACTAGAATTCTGTCAGGTCCATACCATTCTGTCCTTTATCGAGTCCATCTTTGCATGAAATGTTCCCTTGGTATCTCTAATTTTCTTGAAGAGATCTCTAGTCTTCCAAATTCTGTTGTTTTCCTCTATTTCTTTGCAGTGATCACTGAAGAAGGCTTTCTTATCTCTTCTTGCTATTCTTTGGAACTCTGCATTCAAATGCTTATATCTTTCCTTTTCT
>NW_011494529.1:3076583-3077659 GCF_000754665.1 Bison bison bison
AGAGCCAGATATCCTGGAATGGAAGTCAAGTGGGCCTTAGGAAGCATCACTACGAACAAAGCTAGTGGAGGTGATAGAATTCCAGTTGAGCTCTTTCAAATCCTGAAAGATGATGCTGTGAAAGTACTACACTCAATATGTCAGCAAATTTGGAAAACTCAGCAGTGGCCGCAGGACTGGAAAAGGTCAGTTAACATTCCAATTCCAAAGAAAGACAATGCCAAAGAATGATCAAACTACCGCACAATCGTACTCATCTCACACGCTAGTAAAGTAATGCTCAAAATTCTCCAAGCCAGGCTTCAACAATACGTGAACCGTAAACTTCCTGATGTTCAAGCCGGTTTTAGAAAAGGCAGAGGAACCAGAGACCAAATTGCCAGCATCTGCTGGATCATTGAAAAAGCAAGAGAGTTCCAGAAAAACATCTATTTCTGCTTTATTGACTATGCCAAAGCCTTTGACTGTGTGGATCACAAGAAACTGTGGGAAATTCTGAAAGAGATGGGAATACCAGACCACCTGATCTGCCTCTTTAGAAACCTGTATGCAGGTCAGGAAGCAACAGTTAGAACTGGACATTGAACAACAGACTGGTTCCAAATAGGAAAAGGAGTACGTCAAGGCTGTATATTGTCACCCTGCTTATTTAACTTATATACAGAGTACATCATGAGAAACGCTGGGCTGGAAGAAGCACAAGCTGGAATCAAGATTGCCAGGAGAAATATCAATCACCTCAGATATGCAGATGACACCACCCTTATGGCAGAAAGTGAAGAGGAACAAAAAGCCTCTAGATGAAGGTGAAAGAGGAGAGTGAAAAAGTTGGCTTAAAACTCAGCATTCAGAAAACAAAGATCATGTCTTCTGGTCCCATCACTTCATGGGAAATAGATGGAGAAAGAGTGGAAATAGTGTCAGACTTTATTTTTTTGGGCTCCAAAATCACTGCAGATGGTGACTGTAGTCATGAAATTAAAAGATGCTTACTCCTTGGAAGGAAAGTTATGACCAACCTAGATAGCATATTCAAAAGCAGAGACATTACTTTGCCAACAAAGGTCTGTGTAGTC
>NW_011494529.1:3077759-3105298 GCF_000754665.1 Bison bison bison
AGCATATTCAAAAGCAGAGACATTACTTTGCCAACAAAGGTCTGTGTAGTCAAGGCTATGGTTTTTCCAGTGGTCATGTATGGATGTGAGAGTTGGACTGTGAAGAAAGCTGAGCACGGAAGAATTGATGCTTTTGAACTGTAGTGTTGGAGAAGACTCTTGAGAGTCCCTTGGACTGCAAGGAGATCCAACCAGTCCATTCTAAATGAAATCAGCCCCGGGTGTTCTTTGGAAGGAATTATGCTAAAGCTGAAAGTCCAGTACTTTGGCCACCTCATACAAAGAGATGACTCGTTGGAAAAGACTCTGATGCTGGGAGGGACTGGGGGCAGGAGGAGAAGGGGACGACAGAGGTTGAAATGGCTGGATGGCATCACGGACTCGATGGACGTGAGTCTCAGTGAACTCCGGGAGTTGGTGATGGACAGGGAGGCCTGGCGTGCTGCCATTCATGGGGTTGCAAAGAGTCGGACACAACTGAGTGACTGAACTGAACTGAGCTTATTAAAATTGTGAGTGCAATTGTGCAGCAGTTTGAGCATTCTTTGTATTGCCTTTCTTTGGGATTGGAATTGTGCAGCAGTTTGAGCATTCTTTGCATTGCCTTTCTTTGGGATTGGAATTGTGCAGCAGTTTGAGCATTCTTTGCATTGCCTTTCTTTGGGATTGGAAAACTGACTTTTTCCAGCCCTGTGACCACTGCTGAGTTTTCCAAATCTGCTGACATATTGAGTGCAGCACTTTCACAGCAACATCTTTCAGGATTTGAAAGAGCTCAACTGGAATTCCATCACCTCCATTAGCTTTGTTCATAATGATGCTTCCTAAGGCCCACTTGATGTCACATTCCAGGATGTCTGGCTCTAGGTTTGTGGTCACACCATCATGATTATCTGTGTCATGAAGATATTTTTTGTACAGTTCTTCTGTGTATTCTTGCCACTTCTTCTTAATATCATCTTCTTCTGTTAGGTCCATACCATTCCTGTCCTTTATTGAGCCTATCTTTGCATGAAATGTTCCCTTGGTATTTCTAATTTTCTTGAAGAGATCTCTAGTCTTTCCCATTCTATTATTTCCTCCTATTTCTTTACACTGATTGCTGAGGAAGGCTTTCCTATTTCTCCTTGCTATTCTTTGGAACTCTGAATTCAAATGGGTGTATCTTTACTTTTCTTCTTTGCTTTTCGCTTTTCTTCTTTTCACAGATATTTGTAAGGGCTCCTCAGACAGACATTTTGCTTTTTTGTATTTCTTTTTCTTGGGGATGGTCTTGATTCCTGTCTCCTGTACAGTGTCACAAACCTCCGTCCATAGTCTATCAGGCACTCTATCTATCAGATCTAGGCCCTTAAATCTATTTCTCACTTCCACTGTATAATCATAAGGGATTTGATTTAGGTCATACCTGAAAGGTCTAGTGGTTTCCCCTACTTTCTTCAATTTCAGTCTGAATTTGGCAATAAGAAGTTCATGATTTGAGCCACAGTCAGCTCCTGGTCTTTTTTTTGCTGACTGTATAGAACTTCTCTATCTTTGGCTGCAAAGAATATAGTCAATCTGATTTCAGTTTTGGACATCTGGTGATGTCCATGTGTAGAGTCTTTTCTTGTGTTGTTGGAAGAGGGTGTTTGCTATGACCAGTATTCTCTTGACAGAACTCTATTGGCCTTTGCCCTGCTTCATTCTGTATTCCTAGGCCAAATTTGCCTGTTACTCCAGGTGTTTCTTGACTTCCCACTTTTACATTCCAGTCCCCTATAATGAAAAGGACATCTTTTGGGTCTTCATAGAACCGTTCAACTTCAGCTTTCAGCATTACTGGTTGGGGCATAGACTTGGATTACCATGATATTAAATGGTTTGCCTTGGAAACGCACAGAGATCATTCTGTCATCTTTGAGATTGCATCCAAGTACTGCATTTCAGACTCTTTTGTTGACCATGATGGCTACTCCATTTCTTCTAATGGATTCCTGTCCACAGTAGTAGATATAATGGTCATCTGAGGTAAATTCACCCATTCCAGTCCATTTTAGTTCACTGATTCCTAGAATGTCAGTGTTTACTCTTGCCATCTATTTGACCACTTCCAATTTACCTTGATTCATGGACCTAACATTCCAGGTTCCTATGCAATATTGCTCTTTGCAGCATCAGATCTTGCTTCTATCACCAGTCACATCCACAACTGGGTGTTGTTTTTGCTTTTGCTCTGTCCCTTCATTCTTTCTGGAGTTATTTTCTCCACTGATCTCCAGTAGCATATTCAGTTCAGTTGAGTTCAGTCGCTCAGTCGTGTCTGACTCTTTGTGACTCCATGAATCGCAGCATGCCAGACCTCCCTGTCCATCACCAACTCCCGGAGTTCACCCAGACTCACATCCATCGAGTCAGTGATGCCATCCAGCCATCTCATCCTCTGTCGTCCCCTTCTCCTCCAGTCCCCAATCCCTCCCAGCATCAGAGTCTTTTCCAATGAGTCATCTCTTCGTATGAGGTGGCCAAAGTACTGAAGTTTCAGCTTTAGCATCATTCCTTCCAAAGAACACCCGGGGCTGATTTCATTTAGAATGGACTGGTTGGATCTCCTTGCAGTCCAAGGGACTCTCAAGAGTCTTCTCCAACACCACAGTTCAAAATGGGCAAAATTTGAAACACTGACAACACAAAATGCTGATGAGGATCTGGAGCAATGGGAACTCTCATTCATTGCTGGTGAGAATGCAAATGGTACAGTCATCTTGGAAGACAGTTTTGCAGTTTCTTACAAAATTAAACATGCTCTTACCACATGATCCGGCAATCATACTCTTTGGAGTTTAATTTAAAAAGTTGAAAATTCATGTCTACAGGAAAGCCTGCCCACAGATATTTATAGCAGCTTGATTCATAATTGCCAAAACTTGGAAGCAACTAAGATGTCCTTCAATAGTTGAATGGATAAGTAAACTGTGGTATTCCCAGATAATGGAATATTATTCAACACTAAATAATTGAGGTATCATGCTGTAAACATGCATGGAGGAAACTTACATGTATACTGTCAAGTAAAAGAAGGCAAAAAAGGCTATATACTGGGTGATTCCAACTATGTGATATTCTGGAAAAGGCAAAACTATGGATACAGTGTAGAAATCAATGGTTTCAAGGGTTAAGGGCTAGGGAGGCATTAATAGGATGAAAAATAAGACTTTTAGGGCAGTGGAACTATTTTGTATGATGCTATCATGGTGGATACATGTCATTATATGTTTGCCAAAACCTGTAGACTGTACCACACCATGAGTGGATCCTAATGTAAACTGCAGACTTTAGGTCATAACAATGTTTGTTCACTGGTTGTAACAAATGTACCATTCCCGTGCAGGTTGTTGATGGTGAGAGAACCTGTGGGGGTGTGGGGCAGGAGATATATGTGAAATCTCTTTACCTGCCTCTCAATATTGCTGTGTACCTCTAACTATGCCAAAAATAAAGTCTATTAAAGAATTAAAAAAATTATTGAACATCCATTGTAGTTTAGATACTTTAAATGTAGTACTTGGGATTCAATGACAGTCCCTTCCCTCACGGACCTTGGAAGTGCCAACCTAAAGGTTATGTGAGGCATGATCAAAGAGTCCTAAAAATTTTCAGGGTCGGGGAGCAGTAAGAGTTGAAAGGGCTTTACTGGTAGTCAGGAGTGGATTTTCATTTTGACTGTGCAATTTATAGGCACAATTTGGGCAAATTTTCAAGCCTCAATCTCTCAGTTGCAAGAAGGAGATAAAAATATTTCTCTTGTATAATTTCCTGAGGATTAACTGATAACTGTAAGGGGAAGGTTGCACCTGACACATAGTAGGTGCTTACCACATAGGTTGCCCTTTCTTTGCTTCTGTGTGCCATTCCACTTGGGCAAACAGAAGGGAAATGTGGCTCAGTGAGCGCTGGATGATCCTTTACTAATGCGTAGTGTGCATACCTTAGAGAGAGTTTGCCTGGCTCTGGCAGTTCCCCCTATAATCTTCCCAAATTGCACATGTTCTTTGCAGACTATTAGACATAGACTAAACATTCATTCTCCGCTTCCATCTACCTTTTTCTTGGGCTTTTCATGTTTACTCTCTCCTCTTGACCTCGGCTGAAAAATTGACTCTGTAAGAAATTTCCCACATAAAATGCTCTTCTTTTTAACAAAGAAAATAGATGCTTTTGACAACTGCACATCATTATTATAGTTATACTACGTATAATATTCCTAACATCTGCTCCTTTGTCAGCTTCCCAAGGCATAACTGACTAATAACATGATGAACTGATACAAAATCCACTGTGTCGGTTTCATGCACAGCTCTGCTTTGGGGTGAAGGCACTGGAGGTCAGAGCTGAGTATTCATTTTAGTATAAGCCTCAATGGAGATCGAATTATGTAAGCCAGACAGGAAATGTGTGCCATTCTTGGAACCCAGGCTGGACTAGATTCCCTTCTTCTTTGTTCCCACAGCTCTTTGGGTGTTTGCCCCCGGACAGGGATTAAATCCTCTGGGCTCTGGAATCTGACGGCCAGGTTTAGAGCCAAGTACTGTCAGGAAAGCATGCCGGCTCCGTGCTAAGTTGCTTATCTGTTTTGTGCCCTAGTTTTCTCATCTGTGACATGGGCTTTAATAATAGTACTCATGTCCCATGGTTGAGGTGAGGATTGAGTGAATAAATGCATAAGAACCACTTGTGCTTGGTACTGCTGTAAGTGCTTCCTATGCATGAATTTATTCAATCCTCATAATAACCATATAGGCGATTGCTATTATTAAAAGTGCTCAAAAATGCTTATTATGTTTTCCTATGTCCAAGAAGTTATCATACCAAATTGTAGATATATGTTTATCTGTCTGTTTACCCCACTAACTGGTGAGGTTTTGATGATAGGAAATGTGTCTTGTTTGTTGCAGTTTCATCAGAATCTAGCACTGGGCTTGCACATAGTACGATGTTTAATATTTGTTTAAAAATAACAACATGGATGTCTTGATAGAAATATTTTTCTATTTACACCATACTACTTCAGGCCCCACACAATTTCTCAATCAATGGGTTAGAGTGGTGTATTGGGTTAGCCAAAAACTTCATTTGGGCTTTTCCATAAGACGTTATGGAAAATTCAAAATAACTTTTTTGAGCAGTGACGATATTGTCATGCTGAAACTTCCCTTATTCAAAAGTGCCAGGTACTGAATGCAAAGGTTAAACAGTGTGAATGAAGAACTGCCTACCTAGAACAGTATTCCTAAGTCATGGTGGCACACCTAGGCGGGCCGCTAAATTGGAGTTTCAGGGTCAGGAATGGTTACTAGAGAAAGTGGCATCCAAGCTGGGATACAAAGGGCAAGTGAGAATTATTCAAGGGCCACTTGGGCATGGAGGGTCCTGGCCAGCATGTATACCACCCAGAGGAAAGAGAAGCTTGAGAACTGAGGGATTTGCAACTCATTTGTTACGATCGCAGTTGAGTGAGAGAAAAGAGTGTCTCTAGATGAGTATTCAGGGTTTAGGTCTAGAGGGTCTTGCTAGAAATTACAAGAGTGGGCTTTCTAATATGGGCAGTGGAAAAATCACTGAGGGAGTTTTAATAAGGGTGAGGGCATGAGAAAGTATTGTTTATCGAATAAGCTTTCTGACTACAGTGTGAAGAATGGGTAGAGAAAGAAAGACAAAAGGCAATGAGGCCACATAGGAAATTATTGCAATAAAGTTGCAAGAGATGATAACGACTCATGAATATGATACTCTTAGGGATGGAGAAGAGAAGATAGATTCTAGAGACATTTTAGAGGCTTACTATATGGAGCTCTATAACTCCAGTACTTTGGCCACCTCATGCGAAGAGTTGACTCATTGGAAAAGACTGATGCTGGGAGGGATTGGGGGCAGGAGGAGAAGGGGATGACAGAGGATGAGATGGCTGGATGGCATCACTGACTCGATGGACGGGAGTCTGAGTGAACTCCAGGAGGTGGTGATGGACAGGGAGGCCTGGCGTGCTGCGATTCATGGGGTCGCAAAGAGTCGGACACGACTGAGCGACTGATCTGATCTGATCTGAACTGATCTGATGATTTATTGGATATAAGGAGTAAGAAAGAGGTGAGGCATACAGGTTTAAGCAATTGGATAATGTGGGTGTTATTAAGTTAAGAGGAGAGGAGTGTGTTTTTTGGGAAAGAAAATAAATTCAGTTTAGGACATGGTCCATCCAATCAAGATGAAAATCCAGAGATAGTAACACCAAAGCCAAGGGAGGAAGGCTTTCCTAGGAGGAATGAGTGATCAAAATACAGATATTGCCAATAAGTCAAACAAATTAGAAAAGTATACCAGGGAGATCCATGTTTCAGTTAGGATAAAAAATTGTAGCATTATTAAACAGGTTAAAGATGCAAACAGGTAAGGTTTCCATGGAGAAGGGTTTCTAGTGAAGAGGTTTGGGAGAGAGGGGGGACAGTTAAAAAAAAAAAAAAAAGGTCTGTAGAAAGTTAAACAGCAATATCTTTAATATTTGTAGAATGCTTAATATGCACCTTGGAAAGTGCCTTACCAGTTTGCGAATTTAATACTCTCACTATCCCCTGAAATTGGCACTCTCATAAGGCCTCTTGTACAGATGAGAAAATTGAGGTTCTGATGGGTTAAACAAATCTCCATAAGATCATATAGCAAATGACAGAGCCAAGATTTGAACACAGACCTTGATTCAGAATCCAGTTCATAATTACCAGCTGTGCTGCTATCTAGATGTCACATACAAAACACTATGAAGAGTACGGTATAGGAGATAGTAGATGGCCACAAAGACTTGAATCTTTTAGAGTTTGACCTTGTGGATTGCATTATTTGGGAACTGTTGCTGGTTGCCTTCTGATTAGGTTTAACCAATGGGAGACTGGTGACCAAAAGGAGAGAAGTCTCTCCTGTATTGGTGCCCCAAATCTGGCAATAGCTGCAACCCTCCAGCCAGGCCTTCCTCCTTTAGGGCTTCAGTCCTCATCTCTTAGCTCTGGCAGAAACTGTTGCTCTTTCTTTCATCTGTAAGTGGGGAGTGACTGCTTCCAGCTCTTGCTGGCCTCTTGGTACTTCACCATCCTTTGTTTACTCCCTTAGCTCTCCCTACACCTTTCTAAATACGGGTTCACTAGAATCACCCCATTTGAATTTTTTGGAAATGAATTATGTTTTCCAGAATGATAGAGACAGTAGCTAAGGGGTTATGGGGACATGAAGACTGAAAGGTTTAACTGGCTGCAAAGCCTATATGCTCCATCACCATAAATAACAATGATGAGAGTTCTAACACACAGTTGTTGGCACTTTACAATTTGCAAAGTGCTTGCACATAAATTATATCATTTGAGTCCAGAAAAAATCCCAAATAGTAAGTTCTATTATTTACCTTTTAGGCAGGCAAACTGAGGCTCAGAAAAGTTAATTTGCCCAAGGTCTCCCAGGTGACAGAGCTGCGCTTCCAGAGTGAGGCCTCCTGAGATCAAGACCAGCATTCTTTCTACCGTTCCTTGTCTGCTTTTCATTAGTTAGTGAGAGGACAGGATGCCTTTCCCGTATAAAGCCTTCTGCAGTGGGCAGGCAAAGAACGTCTAAATCATGTCAGGAATCCCCAAGGACTCCATGTGTTTCACACATAGCTAGTTTCACAAGAAACAGAACTTTCCTCCACCTCCTGGGACCTGTCTCACTGTGTGCAGGTTGATGAAGACTCATAAAGCGTGCCAACTTTACGAACAGCATTGGGATAGCGCGGAAACTGATAAAGGCCTCAAGGGACTGAAAATAACTGGGCAAAGTACTAAAAATCACCCCACAATACCAACACATCATGCTGATGATTTCATTGAGCTTATTCCTTGGGTCTAAGGCCCTTTCCCGATATATCTGACATCTCCCATATGAATGCTACGTATTTCTCAGGTTCTGTACTGTAGATTCAGATTCCATAAGCATCTTCTGAGGGCCTACTCTGTGCCAGATGTTTCCATATGCATGATTTCCTTTTAATTCCCTGTAGCCCAGACAGGTGAGGCCACCTTTGCTGAAGTCCACAGGGCTGTTGAGTGAGAAGGTGGAGTAAAACCCTAGCCTCCTGGTTCTTTTCATAGTCTATTTCCCTCAATTCTGCTGCCACAGGTTGGAAAGTCAGTCTTCTAGTTTCTTCCCCTTTATTTTCCTTTCCTTAAGTCCTGTTAAAACTTAAAGTGGAATCAAGTCCATGGTGTTGAATCTGTTAACTCAGTCTGGGGGTGTATGGAAAGGACTCTGCTGAATAAATAGGGAACAGAGCTGGTGACCTGGGGATTCATGTTTTTCCAAAACCAAGGCTTGTCTCATCCTTCCCTAGATGCCGATAGAGAAAGGAAGAGATCTAAACGTATTTTTTTGGATTAGGAGGAAATTGGCCTGGAAAACCTCTCCACTAAAAGTAGCCTTTGAGAGATTGTGTTCTGATCCAGTGCTCCAACCCAGGAATGACTGTGACTGACAATTGATATATACTAGCTATTGTTCTTTTTAGTATTGTTTGTTGCTTAAAAATTATCAACATAGAGTACCAGCCTCAGGGTTTATATTCTTAAAAACTAATGATTCCAGACAGTCACTCTCAATGGAAGCCTTCAATTTTTAAATGTGACAATAACAGCCTGAATTAGGTAGTGGGAATGGGATTATGCAGAGAAGATGACTTGAATAAACTCCTAGACCTTTAGTGTGAGGGCTTCCCTGGTGGCTCAGACAGTAAAGCATCTGCCTTTAGTACGGGAGATCTGGGTTTGATCCCTGGGTCGGGAAGATCCCCTGGAGAAGGAAGTGGCAACCCACTCCAGTACTCTTGCCTGGAAAATTCCATGGACGGAGGTGCCTGGTAAGCTGCAGTCCATGGGATAGCAAAGAGTCAGACATGACTGAGCGACTTCAGTTTCTTTCTTAGTATGAAGTTTAAGACTTCTCACTTTGACCCAAACTTCCTCTCTTGCCATATAACTTGCTTATGATTCTCCCTCATGCAACCTGGGTTAAAGTCACACCAAATTGCTCAGACTCGTTGAATATATCTTACTTTCATGCCTCTGTGAGATTTTCTTGCAAAGAACTTCCATCCTTTTCCATTTGAGGAATGTCTGTGTTTATTTTAGGACCTAATTCAAAAATCATCTTCCTGGAACCTTCTATGACCTTCTCATCTAATCTCTGTGTTAGAACTGATCGCTTCTCTTCCTGTACTCTGTAAATAATGATGTTTTACCTTTGGTGCAGAGCCTATCCCTTTATAGAAAGAAAGCTGTCTATATTCCCAATGCTCTGATAAGCTCTCTTCAGGGAACGTGGCTGTACCAGAGTGGGCACTCAGGGGAAGTTGAGGCCCGAGTAAGGGGCTGAATTCTCATTCAGCATTGAGGAGTCTTGGATTTGATCATTCTCTGATCCTTACAAAGCTTTCCAGATTGTGGTTACACAACAGCAATTTATATCTCTGCTTTCAGATAGGACCAAGCTTTGGCTGGGTGCCTAACAATATAGTGGACGCAAATTAACAGCAGAGCAATTTACAGTCTGTCATGTCTTATTGCCTAATGAATTTGTCAAAAATCATATTACTCTGAAAATTATGGCAAGCAGGGTCCATGGGACCTAGGTCTTTAAGAGCAAGGTTGATCCAGCCTCACTCAAGCAAAACTGGCTTCCTATCTTCCTCTTGTGAATGTGGACACCAGAATCTCTGAGCACTTGTGTTTATTATAAAATCTCTGTTGACATTCACTTTGCATTAGGGCTACCACAGATGACCTTGGCCAGTTCGCAAATCCCCAACCCCAGTCCACCTGCTGTCAGAGCCAAATAGGATTTAGGAGTCTCCCTTAAACTCCTGATTCTGTGCTAATATGATGTCATCCAGTCCTGGCTTATGCTCACCCCAGACTTTATTACTCATTTTTCAAACAAAGCTAAAGCCCTGTCCTCTGTTTTGAGGGCATCAAGCAGGACCCCTTTTTGCTCTGCACCAACTTCTCCCTCATCTTTCTTCTTCCCATTTCCTTCCTTTTCCCCTATTCATTTGTTTCCTAAACCTCTCCTAACCTTTGTACCCCTCTGTTTCTCAATATGTCTGAGAACTCTTTGCTGTTTTACAGGATAAAGAATCAGATAGATTCAGATTTCCCTGGATGTTACTTTCCTCATTTGTAAAATGAGATTAATAACAGCTAACCTACTGGGCTCATGTGAGTATTAGGGTGTCTGGTATCCATCCATCTATCCATCCACCCATCCATCCATCTATCCATTCATCCATTTAAAACACACTCATTCACTTTTTAAATATTGTTTAAGTATCTAAAATGGGTCTGGTCTGATGCTTGTCATTTAGAATATGTATCTGATCTCTAGACTTCATTGTCAAGGACCTTGGAGCCTATTGGAAGGATGCTCAAATAGCTAAGAACTAAGGTGGGAAGCTCAGTGATTAAGACATGCTCAGCCAAGACAACAGTTTCATAGCGATCTTCAGAGGGCTCCTGGGAGGTGTGTGCAGAGCTGGCAGAGCTCTGTTCTTGGGGGAACGCTGCCCTTAGGTTTGAGGCCATAACAATACTAAAAAATGATGGCACTGCTGGTGCCAAAGGCAGCACTGGCAACAGTGTCTCTGATCATTATTATCAACTTTCTCTGTCAGTTTCCTCTATTCTTTTCTTTCCTGCTTCTCTTTCAGTTTTTTTCTGCATGTTTCTCTCTTTCTCTCTCTCTCTTTTTAACTTTGCATCTCTGCATTTCTTTTTTCACCCCCTGTATGTTTTATAATTCTTTTGGAAGCATCTAACTATGGATGAACTGATGACTGATTAAAACACAACTGGATCTTTTTATTACCTGCTTTTCCTAAGGAAAAATTGCCCCAATGGCATGTGACCATATGGAAGAGCCACAGCTGGGTTGCAAACTGGTGGGGGCTGTCCCATAGAGGTGCAAATGCCCCTAGGCAGCTCCTGGGCTCATCCCGTGATCTATTTGGTCAGCCAAATGGAAGCAGGCCAGCCGCGTAACAGTTAACTGTGATTCCCCCCCATTTCATTTCAAGCTCTTTGTTCCATGCAACCAAAAAACTAATGGCTGGCGAATTTATTATGACCCTTTGTTTGGCTTGTGGAATAAACCGATTCTTCCCCTTTCTATGTTCTGACTCCCCCTTTTGTCTGCAATTTTATTTTACAGTTCTTTTTGTACACATCCAACACATGCTGAGGTTATTGAAAAGCACAAATTACACAGAATTCAATTTGCATATCTATTGAGGGTCCAATCCCAGAGTCCTTAGTCAGGCAAAATGCCCATTGACTCTTACCTCCTTTATTCTGCTCCTTCTTGGCACCAAAACCCATAGGCTAGCCCTCTGCTGCTTCCAGCAGATCCAGCAAAAGGCCTTCGCAAATGGAGTAAGCAGTCACACTGCAAAGCATAATGGGGTGGACTTTCACAAAGTTGCAAAACGTTACTCAGTATCTTAGCGGACAAGGTGCAGAAGGAGAGATCAGAGGACAGCAAAGTGGGACCAGTTTAGTGCTCGTGTGACTGGAGAAGTAGAGGAGCTGGAGTCGCTCAGGGTCGCATGTGAATCCCTGCTCTGCCAATCACTTGTCTTTAAAAAAAATTAAACTTTTTATTTTGAGATACTTGTAGGTTCACCCCCAGTTGTCTGAGAAAACAGCTCTATCTCATGTACCCTCTACCCCATTTCTCCCATTGGTTGCTTTTGACCTTGGATTGCTCAGGCAGTAAAGAATCTGCCTGCAATGCAAGAGACCTGAGTTTGATCCCTGGGTTGGGAAGATACCCTGAAGAAGGGAATGGCTACCCACTCCAGTATTCTTGCCTGGGAAATCCCATTGACAGAGGAGCCTGGTGGGCTACAGTCCATGGGGTCGCGAAAAGTCAGATATGACTGAGTGACTAACATTTTTCTTTTCAAGTTACTTAATATACCTAGGTCTCATTTTTCTCATCTGTAAAATGGGAATAATAATAGTATACACTACATGAGACTGTTTTGAAGATCATCTGAAATAATGTCCATAAGACCTCCTAACATAGCACTGGTACTTAGCCTGTTCTCAATAAACAGATAATCTCCTTAGATGAAATGAGGGTAGCCAAATAATTCTGATTAATGGAGGAATATTGACCTTGAGGGGCTTTCCTAGTGGGTCAGCAGTAAAAAATCTGACTACCAATGCAGGAGATGCAGATTTGGTCCCTGGTCTGGGAAGATCCCCTGGAGTAGGAAATGGAAACCCACTCCAGTATTCTTGACTGGGAAATCTCATGGACAGAGAAGCCTGGTGGGCTATGGTCCATGGGGTTGCAAAGAGTCAGACAGGACTTAGCCACTAAACAACAACAACATTGACCTGGAGAGTCTATGGCAGTATGTATTCACTGTTTTAATGTAAAGCCTATCAGGAAAAATAATATTTATTTTTAAAGTTTTATTTAAGAAGAATGTTTTTATAGAAAAAATTAGAAAATATTTTAACATAAAATAAACTATCATCTTACTGTTAAAATTATTACCAATATTTTATTGTGTTTCCCCCATAGTTATGCTTTAAATAAGAAAAAATATGATTATATCTCTCATATGTAGCACATTAGATTCTGTGTCTAATGCACTCAGTGCTCAGTCATGTCTGACTCTTAGCGACCCAATGGACTGTAGCCAACCAGGCCCCTCTGTCCTTGGAATTTTCCAGGCAAGAATACTAGAAAGTATTGCCTTTTTTGAACCCATGTCTCTTGTGTCTCTTGTATTGGCAGGTGGATTCTTTACTATTGAGCCACCTGGGAAGCCCAGAAAAATCACTATTAAAAAATGCAGCAGTCTGTTTTTGGGCTGTGTGATACTGAGCAGGAAGGAGTGCCACATTTTATTCACTTTTTGGGGGTGTCTGGTGGCCCGCTTTTGGGCAATAAATTTCTTTCCTTTCACTGCTCCTTCTCCTTCAACTTCTTCAATCCTCTGCCATCTCTTTTTCCTGTTCCTCCTTCTTATTCTACTTACAAAGAGATCTGTATTAAGCATCCTTGTAATCCAGTCTTTTTCTTCATCTATGATTATTTCCTCAGCATCCATTTCTAGGAGTGAGTCTTGATGGCTCAAAAGGTCAGCACATTTTATGGCTTTGACATATAGTAAACCACAGTATGATCAGTTATTTAGATTAGTGATTCTTTAATCAGGGTGTATATAAAAAATAATCTGGGGAGCTTTTGAAGCCAATTCTTTCCCAGGCTTGACCTCTGGAGGTTTTTATTCCAGGGATCTGGCACTTTTAAATGCTCCCAGAGGAATTTCATATGCACATCTGGTTGGGTATCGCTGACTGAGAGGAAGATAGAGGTAAAATGTCAACAAAATTTTCAATGACAGGAGGCTGGAAAGAAGAATTAATTAATTGGGTAGTAATATAAGTTTTCCCCAAGGTGTCCATGTGCTGGACTAGTAAGGGAATGTGCTTAAGAGACAATATAAATGGAACACCTTTGGTAAGCCCCACACCATGTAGCTGCAGCAAGTAGATTATCTGATGGTTGCAACAACACAGGTAGAATGTGTTCTTTTATTCTACAGTTGAGGGAATTGAAACTCAGGCCAGCATTTGCAGAGGAGGTTTTGAATACAAGTCTTCTTATCTCCAAAGCCCATGCTTTGTGTTTTCTTCACCACAATTTCTCACTGGTGAATTTAAGAGGAATCGATGCAAAGTTATGAACTTGAACCCTCAAATCCAAATGCACAAAAAACACCATTAGGAGATAAGACTTAACTAAAAATCTGTGAGAAAGATTTAAAGCAGCATTTCTCAAAGTTACAGCCCCCAAATCACCCAAATTAGAATTATTGGTGATGGGGGAGATTGTTAGAAAATGCAGATTTTTGGAGCCACATGATAGAATTTGGATCTTTAAGTTGAGATCCAGAAATCTATCAAGCATCCAGGTGATTTTTACATGTACATGTACACTAAAGTCAGAGAACAACGGGCTAAGAGTTTAACTAAACTTGGGTTTAATACAAACCAAAATATTTATATATATTTCTGAAACATTTAATATAATATTTCTGAAAAGACAAATACATCCTGAAGTGAGCCAAATTTACATCAATCAAGGAGCAAACCTACCTGCATTGTTGAAGTCACTTTTGAGCAACTCATTTTAAGGACATTAAAATTTGCAAGGTACCCACTGAAGAGTTGGAGAAGGAAATGGCAAACCAGTGTTCTTGCCTGGAGAATCCCATGGACGGAGAGGCCTGGCGGGTGACAGTCCATAGGGTCGCAGGAGTTGGACATGACTGAGCGACTAAACCACCCCAGAGAAGAGCAGTCAGCTTGGTGGGTGCCCTTAATGCAATTGAAGGATTGATGATTGCTCAGTCTGGAGGAGAGAAAACTTGATGATCAAATAGCATTGCTATCATCCAGTTCTAGTTAAATAGTGCTCTTTGCAATTTAATGTAAACCAAAACTCAAGTTCTAGGAAAATAAAAATTAGACATTAAACTCACATAACAAATCATAGATTCCTGCTTTGAATTATTATGCTAAACTACTCTTTAGTATTTTGACTGAATGAAGTAGTCAAAGGGCTTATGGAAATAACTACTTTTTCTTGAGTCTAGTGAAGTTCTGCTTCCATCATGCTATCTATAAAGTTTATTGATAGTTTCTTTTAAAAGACTAGAATGAGGGTTGGACACTTATTCTAGGACCAAGAGTTTAAAAATTGTGTATAAGCTCTTCACTTAAAACTCTAAGGAAGATCAGTAAAATATTTAAGATAAAAGTTATATATCATAATAGAAAAGATTAATAAGTTGAAATTTATTAAAATTAAGAATTTATGTATATTAAAAGCCCATTAAGACAGTGAATATTCAAGTCACACACTTGGATAGAATTCTATAGAAATGATTTATATCCAGAAGACACAACCAGTTCTTACAGGTCAACCAAACAACAAAAGAAAAATATCACAATTTCAAAATGAGCTAGAGACTTGAACAGTTATTTCATAAGAAGGACAGACAAATGGTCAATAACCATTTGCAAAGTTATTCAACATCATTACTTACCAGCAAAATGCAAATGAAAATCACAATAGTATTTCAGCACACATCCATCTAATTGGCTAAAGTGAGTAATAAAAAATGTTGGTGACAATGTCAACCTCTTACACATTGCTGCTAAAAATGAGAACTGGTATAGATAAGTTGGAAAAATGACTGGCAGAATATACTAAGGATAAACATATGTTTCCTTTAAGACTCCCTAGATAGATATTCCAAAAAAGTGAATGCACATGTGCACCAAAAGACAGGTACAAGAATGTTTTTATAGCAGTTTTATTCATTATAGCCAAATCAAATAACTCAAATGTCTAATAGCAGTGGAAAAGATGAGTGAATTTATGTGATGGAAAAGTACACAGTAATAAAAAAAGTGACATATTGCTGTACATAATAATATGGACAAATCTCTAGACATGATAATGAATGGAAGAAGGTTGGTTTAGAAGACTGTACACTATTTCATAGTTCCATTTAGTAAAGGTCAAGAATAAACAAAACTAATGGGCGGTGATAGCAGTCTGAAAGTGTTTATCTTTGGAGAGGGATAGTGGATATTGATTGGGAAGGGTTGTGAGGGAAATTTTCAGTCTTGGAAGTGTTCTTTGTATTGAACTGTATTGTGGTTACAAGGATGTGCACATACGCATATATACTTTATATAGATGTAACCTAAGATTTACTATAAAATTTTAGTAATAATAAGAATTAAATATAAAAGAAGGAAACCAGCACTTCTGAAACCATAACATAAGCTATCCACTGTAATAGAGGCTTTTAAGTGACATCGATAAAAATAAAAGGAAAAACTACCACCGTTTATAAAGTGCTAGAGTCTTTAAGTTTGTTACCTCATCTTAAAACCACAATGATCCTATGAGATAGGCATTACTATTTTACAAATGAATAAACAAACGGAGGGAGGTTAAGTCACTGTCCTGTAGTTTGTGAAGCTAGAGTTCAAAAGCAATTTTATTATACTCTAAATATTTGCCTGTAAACTTTAAGTGTCTCGGAGGATGAAGGCATATCTGTTTAATATACATGTGTATCTCCAGCGCCTGGCAAAGGGTCTTGCATAACATTAAGTACAATAAATAGATAGGGTAGATAATGGTTGAATGAATGAGTAAACCATCATGTTCTTCCCCCTTATCACACTAGATCTCTCTCTGCTGGTGACATCAGCGTTAGTGAAGATCAAAATATATTTCTTCAGATTTTCCTGGAGTCTAAAAAGCAGCTCAGAGCAAGGAATGCTCATGGAAAGGGAATGTCATGGGAATCCCAGCCAATCATGAGGTGCCTTGAACTGAGGTGCCCCACCTCCCTCCAGCCCCACTCACCTTACTAAAAGGGCCTCCTGCAGATAAGCAATTACACCTGTTCTGTATGGCCTTAGGGCTTGACTTGGACCAGGGCTGATACACAGATGGCAGGCACTGTGTCAGCCCGGCAGGTTGTTAATATTTTGAATATCACCCTAACTTGAGACCAAAGGGCAATAAGCTTCATGGCAGGACTGATCACTGCTTAACACAGAGAAGAAATAACGAACAGCTGAAGATGACATGAACTGCTTCCCGAAGTTGCCATGTTCCCATCAGTGGGGAATGTCAGATTCTTCGGACACATTCTTGCAGATGCTGTAAAGATTAGAATATCAATTGAGAGCATGGACAAGATTTGTGATTTTCAAACTATTTGTTTATTATTCATGGCAAAAACTTTCTGAATGGAAATCTGAGGCAGAAGCTCAGTCCACAGAGAGGTAAAAGACACTGAGATGGTGAGTCAGGCTGAGACTTCTCCTCCTCCCCAGCAGACCCTAGCAGTGCAGCTGGAGACCCCAGGACTGGGGAGCTCATGTTCTGTTCACCAGCGTAACTGAGATCTTCATCTCTGAGATCTCTGAGTCTGTGGAAGTCTCCCCACTTCCACAGGAGTGGGAAGGGAGGGCTGTCACTGTAAGATGGGACTAATGGCATCTCCCCTTCACTATTACAGGAAGCTGAAGATTTCATCTGTTAGGTTGTCCTCACTGTTGAGTAATTTTGTGGTGCCAGAGAGGTGCCCTCACTATGGTCCCCTTCTGGAGGTACTGCCGTGTTCATCACTTCTTTCCCCCTAGTGTGAGAGATTGGACAGAATCTGGGATTCTGTATCAAGGGAATTGGGTTTGGCCCCAGGTTTGCAGTTAAGCAAGTGGTGAAGGCAGGACCTGCAATCACTCTGGAGTGTTTCTTCATCTGCAAAGTGGTGACCGTTGTGCCTGCTCTGCTTCATCGTGATAAGCTGTTGTTGTTCAGTTACTAAGTCATGACTGACAGGGCTGAGGGCCAAATTCAAAAAAGACATTGAAAATGGTATAACCATGAAATACAATATCAAGTCAGGAATTAACATCATTCCTTCAAGAGATTTTAAAATACATATGCTTAAGCATCTATATTGTTTGCAAACAGAAAAAGTACTGTGGGTTAACTTAAACTCAACAGTCACAAAACAGATTATGCTAAGTACTGATACTGAAGCTGAAGCTCCAATACTTTGGCCACCTGATGCATAGTGACTCACTGGCAAAGATTCTGATGCTGGGAAAGATTGAGGGCAGGAGAAGCAGGGGATGATAGAGGGTGAGAAGGTTGGATGGCATCATTGACTCAATGGGCATAAGTCTGAGCATACTCCAGGAGATAGTGAAGGACACCGAAGCCTGGTGTGCTACAGTCCATGAGGTTACAAAGAGTCAGACATGACTGAATCCTTGAACAGCAACAACACAGTAGGAAGGGTTGGGACACATTAACTAAACAATAAGTGCTTGCCCCTCTACACAAGCCCTACTTTCAACCTTATAGGATTATTGTGAAGGATGCACGAGTGTGTAAGGAAGGACCATGAATTTGCCAAACAGTTTAAATGCTTTGATTATTATATTCCTACCAAAATCCTTGAGGAACCCCTATTGGCCACCCTTTGTTTTACAGTTGAGGAAGCTGAGGTCCAGAAATTGTAAGCATCCTGCATGTAGTGATCACTGGTCGCTCCAAATGACCTTAGGCAGTGATGACAGGGGAGAGGACTGTATTCTTCTTCTCTGATGTCGTTGGTGGAAAAAAAGGTCCCATAATTTAGGTCAGATGGAGAGTCAGGGAGGGTCTCAGGAGCAGAGAAATTGATAAATACAGTGGGTCTGGGATGATCTTGAGACTGGCTGGTCTTGCCTCTCATATGTTTAATGGGGGTCCTGCTCTGAGTTATACAGTCTGCTAGTTACTGGTGAGACAGCCAATAACACATGGTTCCTGCAATTACAATGCCCTCAGTACTGTGTAAACAGTTTACACTGACACGTTCTTGCTTTAGCTTCTGCTTCCTTCCACATCCCTCCTTTTCCTCCCTCAATTCTCATCCTGTAAACAGACCACAGAGACAGAGTTTGGCTATTGTTCCTTCTCTGCCTCATTCTCTGTCACCTCACAGTTTGCCTTCCTCTTAGTAGTAATTTCTTGTGTATTTACTGTATGTCAGACTTTGTGCTGCGCATTTTATGTAGACCATCTATTTTAGTCTTCATAACAACATTATGGTAGGTTTAATCTGTTTTTAAAATAGATTTAGTATGTTAAGTAATTTATTCAAAATAGCCCTCTGTGGCTGCTAAGTTTCTAAGCTGGCTTTTAAGACTGGGTCTTTGGACTTCAAGGATATCACACTTAAATGATACAATAACTGCCTTTATTCAGCCTGTGTATATATTTGTCATTGATGTTGATAATCACTTCGTCAGACATTAAGAAGAAAAACATAACCTCTGTAAACCATATTTGAAGAGAGTTGATGTGCTATGCATGTGAGAATTATACACAAAGGTCAGATGTCTTAGAAATATTTATTTTGTATGTAGCAGTAGTAATGGCTACTTATAGGCTATCTTCATTAAGAGCCTGTAGAGTTAGAAAAATTGTATTTAAGTCTTGACTGTACCATTTAGTTGATCTGTGACCTTGGAAATTTAATTTTGGTAAGCCTCATCTGTACAATGGGGATTGAACATACGGTAATTATAGCAATTTGAAGTATAGCATAATTTCTAAAAATAGTAAGCGATTAATATAATAAAAATAATTACTATTGTTATTATTATGACCATGACTGAGTCTTCTATGTTTTTCAGATACTCACAGAGGTCTTACAAACAATGCTGTCACTCTTCATTCTTTTCAACTCAATAAATGTAGACTGCATGGAAAGTTGGTGAGTTATTAAACACTGTTAGAAGGGAACATCTTTTCCTTACACTTTGACCTATTTATATTCTTAGTCCCTTTTCTTATGGAATTGCGATATCCTGGGAGAGATGTCAAGATGTTATGAAAAAACTATGTAAGAATAGCTGGGAGTTCTCCCCTTTTTCCCCAGTTAATTTCTCTTCTGCTTAACCACACTATGAGTGTCACCTAAGCCTGCCTCCCACAGTTAATGAGTTATAACTGAACCTATGCTGCCAGGGTTTTTGTTTTCAGTGCTAGGAAAGCCAGTTTGATCCTCTTATCTATCAGTTCAGGCACTGAACTTGAACTTTTGACTGTCATCTGCCACTATTTTGGGCTTCCCTTGTGGCTCAGCTGGTAAAGAATCTGCCTGCAATGGGGCAGACCTGGGTTCGATCCCTGGGTTGGCAAGATCCCCTGGAGAAGGGAAAGGCTACCCACTCTAGTATTCTGGCCTGGAGAATCCCATGGACTATACAGTCCACAGGGTTGCAAAGAGTCAGACATGACTGAGCTACTTTCACAATGCCACTATTTTGCTTATTTCTCAATGTGTTCAAGACTCAGGAAGAAAAGAAGGTGCTACACACGGTGGTCTCCCCCAGAGACCCCCCAACAACCACTTTTTAGTTAATTTGGGATAATTTATTAAACAAGTCATGAGACCCACAATGCAAGGGACTGGTAAGTTCAGGCTGAAAAGGATTACAGTGATGTGGGAAAGGCAGGACTTACCCATGGGAAGCCCAGGGTCCCAGATGACAATGGGAATGATGTGAATGAGTCAGTCAAACCAGGAAGGAACAAAACCAGGAACTCTATGGGCTGGAGTTGGTGGGGAGGTGGGCCCTGAGATGCCCAGATGTCTAGAAGGATGGAAAAGATTGGGTAGTTGAAGAATAGTTGGCAGGCCTTCCAGAGAGCAGGAGATAGTGTTAATATCAAGAAAATAACCTTGCCATAGAGTTTGAGACTTTGATTACTGCCCAAATGAATGTGGACTTGGTTCACGGGGCCCTTACTTTTGTCATTTATTCACTGAGTGAGCTTGAGGAAGTAAATTTCCCTCTCTGAACTATGGTTTCATCATCCAAAAAATGAGGACAATAATTTTGCCTTTGCCTGGCAGTTGTGAGATCTTGTTGTTTTTCAGCCACTAAGCTGTGTCCAACTCTTGGTGACCCCATGAACTGCAGCACACCAGGCCTCCCTGTCCTTCACTATCTGCTGGAGTTTGCTGAAACTCATGTCCATAGAGTCAGTGATGCCATCCAGCCATCTCATTTTCTGTCACCCCCTTCTCCTTTTGCCTTCAATCTTTCCCAGCATCAGGATTTTTTCCAATGAATTGGCTCTTCACATCAGGTGGCCAAAGTATTGGAGCTTTAGCTTCAACATCAGTCCTTCCAGTGAATATTCAGGGTTGATTTCCTTTAGGTTTGACTGGTTTGATCTTCTTGCAGTCCAAGGGACTCTCAAGAGTCTTCTCCAGCACCACAATTCGAGAGCATCAATTCTTCAGTGCTCAGCCTTCTTTATGGTTCAACTCTCATATTTGTATATGACTGTTGGAAAAACCATAGCTTTGACTAGACAGACCTTTTATGGCAAAGTGATATCTATGCTCTTTAATATGCTGTCTAGGTTTGTCATAGCATTCCTTCCAAGAAGCAAGCATCTTTTTATTTTACGGCTGCAGTCACTGTCCACAGTGATTTTGAAGCCCAAGAAAATAAAATCTGCCACTGTTTCCACTTCTTCCCCTTCTATTTGCCATGAAGTGATGGCACCAGATACCATGATCTTAGTTTTTTGAATGTTGAGTTTCAAGCCAGCTTTTTCACTCTCCTCTTTCAGGCTCATCAAGAGGCTCTTTAGTTCCTCTTCACTTTCTGCTATGTTAATGAGACTGGAAAGAAAGCATATAGTCCAGTGCCTGACACATATTAAAAAGCTTAATATATTTCTTTCTGATGACTGAAGAGTAAACTGAGTAGCATGTGAATGAAATGATTTGCCTGCAGTCAGTGAGTGTTGTCTTTGCTTTCCATTAAATTATATTAGAATTCTTTGAACTCTGAAAGCAATATACCCTAGTTTTTAAATGGATATAGTCATTATTCAGTAGGCCAGAGTTCAACCTTTAACTTGTCACTGCAAAAGTCTTTAAGCTCTGGTGTTTCTTCAATTATTCATTTTCACTAAATTTTTAATAAAAGAAATGTAAATACAGAACCGGCTTGACCGAATTATAGTGCTTATGTTTTGTACCAATTATTACGTGTAGGTTTTAAATATTAAACAACAGGATTACAGAGAAGGACTTTATGAAATCAGATCTTACTAGAGGTTTCATCTGCCTTGAGTTCTTAGTATAGATTCTAGATCAAAGTCCTGTTTTCTCTTAGCAGCTCATACTTTTGTGTGTTTTGGAATACTTTCAAATACGACTCTTGGGTGAAAATAACCGTATCCTTAGACAATAGTTAGTTCACAACTAGCAGAATAAGAAACATTCCATAGGAAATGGAGACTAGTTCTTGACATGCAACCAGAACCAGCTGTGCACTTGAGGAGGCCACCTTCCATGTCACATGGGCCACACTAGTGATAGCAGTGGACAGTCCCTGTCGCGCATTGGCGACCATTGCCACCACTGCCAACAAACGACTTCCAAAACTAGATCTCCAGCCTAGAACTCTCTTCTTTCTTCCCACACCCACCTGCCCATCTCGTTGATTGGCTTTTCCACCATGATGTCACAGGTGCCTTGATAACATGCTCTGAAACAAACACGGTCTTTCTCCCAATATCTGTTCTTTCTTCTGTTAGGATGTAAATGGCATGACCATCCATCCACTATGCAGCTAAGCTCTATTACTGGTATTAGTTAGTGGTTTAAAACCTAGACTCAAGGGGAAAACTATTCATTCATGGGATGTGGGCCTTGGGTAAAAGACTTATCCTGTCTGTGTCATATTCATCTCATCCATTGCATAGAATAGGATAATAATTCTAACATTGTAGTTTTGATGTGATGATTAAACAAGATAATATTTTTGAGGGCTTAGAATAGGGCTTGGCACATAGTAAATGCTATGTAAATGTTTGTTAAGTAAATAAATCACACATCACATTCCCTGAAAGGCTGTTAACTTCACACATTCCTCTTCATCTCCATGGAGGCTGCCTTCATTGACTCTAACTCCTCTGGCATCATACAGTGATCCTTGAGCTCCTGCCCACAGGCCTGGGCTCCTCCTGGCTATAGTCCCTAGGGTAACCAGAGTGACATTTACTGAATGCAGAGCTAATCATTTTTCTCCCCTGTCTACAGCTCTGAGTGACTTTTGGTGATCTCACCCAGGCTGACTTGGCTCTGCATAGCCTGGCTCCTGCCTGCATCTCCAGGAGCCATTGCCCTTTCTCATCATCCAGGTTTCTAAACATTACCAACTAAGTCTGTTTCCTGAAGCCTGTCTTCATTCGTTCTGCTCCCTGTTGGGGGGAAGAGCCCCTCAGCTTTAGTCATCTTTAGATCCAACTTAAGCATTTATTTTTCTCTGAAGACTCTCTGACCTTCCACCAGAAAGAATTCCTCCTCTTGCATTTCCCCTCTATAGATGATGATTATTGCATAGTGCATTTATTTGTTTGCACATCTATCTTCCCAACCATAATGTGAACTCCTCTCTGTCTTTCTCACATTTAATTTTAGTTAACATAAACACAATTTTATTCCAGTGTCTTTCACCATATCTGCCATAGGGTAAATGTTCAACCAACGTGCAATGGTTGAATAACCAATAAATGGAATGGCATCTTATTGACCATCTAACCAAAATCTTAATTTTCTAATGCCAGAATAGATCTCAAAGAAGTTAGTCACCTTGTTCTAGGTTACCAATCTGGGCAGTGTTAGGATCTAGACTAAAATAAACTTTTCAGTTTTTACCATTACCACATAGCCTCGGGGATTAAGGCCCTTTTGGATCAATTACACCGTTTAGAATTCTAAACTGAGGAAGCCAAGTTCTCTCTAATCCCGTTCTACTCACATATCCCCAGTTAGAGATACCTCTGTGGACCAGAATGTTAGGTGAATTCCCAAATCTCTCAGGACTTTTAGGGTAGGAGTAAGATTTGCCTATTCTCCAGGCACCACAAGTGACCTTTACTCTTCACCATTTTAGTTTGGGTTGGGGTTGTGTAGCTGACTCCTTTTGAAATTTAAATGTGGGAACTCTCATAGGAAGAATTATTTTGTCTTTGACAAAATGTGTGTGTGTGTGTATGTGTGTGTGTGTGGTGTGGTGAGCAAGGGGTGACAGGTTACTGGAAAGACTGGTTCAGAGATGAGAACATGGGGCTGCTTGAATTTTGCCTTCCAGTTGAAAAGTCATCAGAAAAGTGTAAGGTCAACTCTGCATTCTGCCAAGTTTTGCCTTTAGTTCTACAGAATGAAATGAGGTAATGTACTTTATGAGCTGTGAAGAGCTGCAGAAATGTGAGGCATTTTTAGAAGTGTTGATTTATGGAAGAGAAAGGCATTTAGAAATGAGGTAGCCCTCCCACTTCCTTACTTCACAGAGAGGGGAAGTGACTCTCCCAAGGTCATTGCTAAGAAGGTAGAAGAGCTGGGCCTTGCTTCCTTTTTGGCCCATAGCTCACCCCTCTCCCCAGGCACACTCTTCTTTCACCAACTAACACTTTGGTGGGTCACTCAAATTTTCTGTGCTTTTGCATTTCCCAATGCTGGGATATTATTTCTTTCATAGCTGCTTGGGATACCTCCTCATCCACTGAGATTCTGCCTCATCAGATACCCATCTAGTCTCCCAGTTCTGTACTCTGAAAGCCTGGTCACAATATAATCATCCAAGTCAGGGGAGTTTAAAAAAAAGCAGTTACCTTGGGGTCTTATGACCTTTAAGCTTCTATCTGGCTCTGAGGTTCTTGATTCAATGGCAGAGCGCCCATCCCATCTCCAGTTCTGGGTCCTGATCCCACACAGTGAAGAAGGGGTTTTCCTGTGGACCTCCAGAAGAATGGTGTTTTAATCAAGATTGGAATGACAAAGTGAAGGTCCTTTGAAATGTGAAAAGTCATAAGTGTGGTTTATATATGCATCTGACTATGGTTATATAAATTTTATCTCCCTCCTCTTTTCCAACCATTGACAATTCTGTGAAAACCAACTCAACACACATATATTGAGCATACCTTCTGTATCTCAGTCTCTAAGCTAGATACTGGGGCTACGGATTAAAAGATGAATAAAATTTGGACATTGTTCTCAATTTTCTCAGCTTAGTGGGGAAAGAGAGCCTCCTCACCTCTCTCAGGCAGCTCTGAGCTGGTTTAACGCCTCAATATGTCCTTGTCAAAATAGCCCTAACAAAATATATTCATTATTCCTGCATCTAAAAATGAATTCCCATGTCAACACACTTATTTAGAGTTCCTTGACTCATTGGAAAAGACTCTGATGCTGGGAGGGATTGGGGGCAGGAGGAGAAGGGGACGACAGAGGATGAGATGGCTGGATGGCATCACTGACTCGATGGACGTGAGTCTGAGTGAACTCCGGGAGTTGGTGATGGACAGGGAGGCCTGGCGTGCTGCGATTCATGGGGTCGCAAAGAGTCGGACACGACTGAGCGACTGAACTGAACTGAACTTGTAGGACCGACAAGTTCAGAGTTCCAGAAAGAATAGATAGTGTACTCAAACCAAGTGATAATAGAAGAATTGAATCAAAGATTCATTTACAAAGGTGAGGGGGGTCTGTTGTATGGAAACCACAAGATAATATAGGTCCTGGGGCTTGTAGCAACTGCCTGTTTTTATCCTTGTATGTGAGGGATAAAAGGAGGGGGCTGCTACCAGGATCTAGAGATATGGAAAATGGAGAGAGAGGGCCACTTGGCAGGAGTTGTGCCCTTCTGCCAAGGGTGTGGCAGCCCAAGATGACTGCAGAGGAGGGAGCATAAACTGACTCTTGTGTCTGATCTATGATGTTCTTTGTTGTGGGCCCTAGCTAGAACTCAGCAAGGGAGCTCTCTGTTAGAGTCCAAACAGGCCAGTCTCCCAGGACACGAAGCTGGTGACAAGGGGTCATGAGTGGTTCTGGGGGAACAAATTGGAGATGGATAGTTCATTATATTAGATAAGGCAAGTCTTCAGTCTTACAAAGACACACACTCAGGGGCTCTTCTCTGATCATACCCAGACATATTCTCCAATGTCTCCAAGTTGATGAAAACTTGTTGGTGTCAGATACCATTTGAAACGCATCATCCATTTTCTCATTTCACCTTCTTAATCATGCCTCAAAGTAGATGAAGAGACAGGAAAAAATTGGGAGAAAAGTTGTCTGACTCCAAAATACATGCTGCATGCTGAGTTTCTGAGTAGTATGAGCACGTTGGTTTTGGACAGTGTCTTTGGGAGACAAAGTCCCTTCTGTCTGGATACCCTTCCAACCCCACTCTCCTTGATCAGCCATGATTCTTCACTCGACCCAGGTTGGTTTTGTCTTCTAGGAAGCTTTTCTAGAAGTTCATCGCTGGCGGCGCGTCCCTCTTTCGTGCTCCCTGTGTCCACTGACCTCACTTCCCAGGTGACACTGATCGTATTGAATTTAATCACTCTGATTGGTTTTCTTGTGAGACTGTTAGGTCTCTGGCATCAGGGCTCATTTCTTTTCATTTACATGTCTGTACAAAGCACAGTGTCGGCCGTGCACTAGGGCTCAGTAAATATTTCTTAACTAAGTGACTAAAAAATAAGGACTTTGTCTCTAACTAAAAAAGATCAGGTGCAGGGGAGCTAGGAAGATAAAGTACAGAATATTCTGAATTCCTCAATGTTACAGGAACATTCAAAACTCAGGAAACCTAGCAGGTTCTGTAACCAGATAGACCAAAGTGATGTTATGAAAATCCCACTATTTTCACCCATGAGAACACCACTCTATTGCAGTTAATGGAAATAAGTGTACCATTTAGTACTTTAAATCACAAAGCAGCATAGTTGCTTCCTATTTGTGGTGACCTTCTGGTGCCCTCATTGTTTCCTCACTGGGGATGCCTGTACCTGATCTTGTTGATTCAGCACAAGGGGGTGCATCATAAGGTGATTCAGCATAAGGTGAGCTTCGAGAGGTGGGAGAGCGGAGGAAGGAGGGATGCAGAGTCCTTTGAGGAGCCATAAAGGACCACCCATGCTCCCTCCATCCTCACGTGCATGCATCCATCCCAGCTCTCAGCACATTCATTGCAGGGTTTTTCATGCGTCCCCACTGGATTGTGAGCATCCTGATGGCTGGTATCACATTGAACTCATCTCTGGGTCCTCAGGCTCTGCATTGTGTGTTGGGGAAAGGAGATGTTCGGTGTGTATGCTGTGTAAATGACAAATGAGTGAGAAGACCAATGGTTAGAGGAAGGACTAGGTTCTTTCTAGCCTTTACTAAAGGTTCAGAAGAATGGCTGAAAGTGTGAGAGGGAGTTAAGACTCTGTGAAGAAGATAACTATTGAATTTGGGGGGAGCCCCCTAACAGGGAGCCATTTGCTCTTCTCCTGGCACCCTTCTCTTTCTCTCTGACAGCCCCCTTACTCCTTGGTGCTGACGTCTACCAGTGTCAGATTTGGCACCGTAAGCACCGCAACTACTTGGTTCATTGGACTCTCACTGCTTTGCACAGCTGTACACAGTTGTACATTCCAATTGTACATTTCATTCCAATCCCAAAGAAAGGCAATGCCAGAGAATGCTCAAACTACCGCACAATTGCACTCATCTCACACGCGAGTAAAGTAATGCTCAAAATTCTCCAAGCCAGGCTTCAGCAATACGTGAACTGTGAAATTCCTAATGTTCAAGCTGGTTTTAGAAAAGGCAGAGGAACCAGAGATCAAACTGCCAGCATCCGCTGGATCATCGAAAAAGCAAGAGAGTTCCAGAAAAATATCTATTTCTGCTTTATTGACTATGCCAAAGCCTTTGACTGTGTGGATAACAATAAACTGTGGAAAATTCTGAAAGAGATGGGAATACCAGACCACCTGACCTGCCTCTTGAGAAATCT
>NW_011494529.1:3105511-3118096 GCF_000754665.1 Bison bison bison
GGCAGAAAGTGAAGAGGATCTCAAAAGCCTCTTGATGAAAGTGAAAGAGGACAGTGAAAAAGTTGGCTTAAAACTCAACATTCAGAAAACGAAGATCATGTCTTCTGGTCCCATCACTTCATGGGAAATAGATGGGGAAACAGTGGAAACAGTGTCAGACTTTATTTTTTTGGGCTCCAAAATCACTGCAGATGGTGACTGCAGTCATGAAATTAAAAGACGCTTACTCCTTGGAAGGAAAGTTATGACCAACCTAGATAGCATATTCAAAAGCAGAGACATTACTTTGCCAACAAAGGTCCATCTAGTCAAGGCTATGGTTTTTCCTGTGGTCGTGTATGGATGTGAGAGTTGGACTGTGAAGAAGGCTGAGCGCCGAAGAATTGATGCTTTTGAACTGTGGTGTTGGAGAAGATTCTTGAGAGTCCCTTGGACTGCAAGGAGATCCAACCAGTCCATTCTGAAGGAGATCAGCCCTGGGATTTCTTTGGAAGGACTGATGCTAAAGCTGAAACTCCAGTACTTTGGCCACCTCATGTGAAGGGTTGACTCCTTGGGAAAGACTCTGATGCTGGGAGGGATTGGGGGCAGGAGGAGAAGGGGACAACAGAGGATGAGATGGCTGGATGGCATCACTGACTCGATGGATGTGAGTCTGGGTGAACTCCGGGAGTTGGTGATGGACAGGGAGGCCTGGTGTGCTTTGATTCATGGGGTCGCAAAGAGTTGGACACGACTGAGCGACTGAACTGAACTGAACTGACACAGTTGTAGCTCAACAAATATTTTTTAAAAATAAAGTTAAAACCTCCCTCTTGGGGCCTTCATTCCTCCTTTCTGTGAGAGGAGTCCATCCTACCTTCCCTGTCTCCATCTGCAATACTGAGTGGACACCCCGAATGACCTTGACCAGTGGATCTTCTAATGCAAAATAGGAAGAAAACTAAGCTCTGATGGCATTACACTTTCCATTTTACAGACAAAGAAAATGAGGCCTAAAAGCGAAAAATAGTCACCCCAAGTCATAAGTAGCAGACAGCATTAGAAAATAAATCTGCTTTGTTTGCCATCATATGTTATAACACCCAAGTTCAGTTTTGATTTAGTGGCTTTCAACCTTGTTTTTTTATTAAATGAGGGAGCTCTTTTTTTCAAAGAAAATCTTATCTAAAGCTCAGTATGTTAAACAGGTAAGATCAGTGCTGCTTTGGTTAGAGGAGCAACAGAGACTCCTCCAAAACTCAAACACAAATGGCTCCTAGGGAGCTTGCAAGAGCACAGTTGGAAAACCACTGATGTAACAGGATGCATGAATCTTTATTCAGAGCATTCTGGTGTGGGCAAAAGGAAAGGTCGATTGAGACTGGGTTATTCTGCATAGTTTCTTGGGAGCCTATGTAATCACAGTGGCAGATATGAAATAGCTATGCCCAATAGAGGGGAATCAAGCCAACAAGGACCTGTTGTGTTGCACAGGGAACTCTGCTCAATGTTATTTGCAGTCTGGATGGGAGAGGAGTCTGGGGGAGAACAGATACATGTATATGTGTGGCTGAGTCCCTTTGCTGTCCACCTGAAACTATCACATTTGTCACGGCTTATGAAAGTGAAAAGTGAAAGTGTTAATTGCTCAGTTATGTCCGATTCTTTTCAACCTCATGGATTGTAGACTACCAGGCTCCTCTGTCCATGGAGTTCTCCAGGCAAGAATACTGGAGTGGATAGCCTTTCCTTTCTCCAGGGGATCTCCCTGACCCAAGGATTGAAGCCAGGTCTCCTGTGTTGCAGGTGGATTCTATACTGTCTGAGCCACTGAGAAGCCCTTTGCTAACTGCTTATACTGCAATAGAAAATTCAGGATGGGGAACACATGTATACCTGTGGTGGATTCATTTTGATATTTGGCAAAACTAATACAATTATGTAAAGTTTAAAAATAAAATAAAATTAATTAAAAACAAACAAACAAACAAACAAACAAAAAAAACCAAAAAAAAAAGTTCTTTAAAAATAAATAAAATAAAAGATTATTTAAGTAATTAAACCCCCCTCCAAAGATGATGGGGAGGCAGGACAACTTGGAACAGAGGTTCCAGGTTCAAGGCTCAGAACTATGAGTTACTAAGGGCAAAAGTTCTCTTTTTTTCCTCCAATTCATTCTTGATTTCTTCAAGAAGATATAAGTGAAACTTCGTAATATCAGTGGTGAAAAGCTATTCATCTTCTAATGCTGATTAATTCAGGAAATAAAAAATGTTTAAGTGCCACTTATTTTAAAAAATCCAAAGTGAAAATAACTTTATTGAGTTCTACAGAAAAATTATATTCTTATAGCCTATATTGCCTCCTTTATTAAATAGGAGACTTTCAATGAGAAACTTGAAAGCTCTTTAAACCACTAAAATTAAATCTTAGCATACTTGAGAAATGGCAATATAGAGACAAGTTCGTAATATTCCATCCTGAAGTTGTAATTTAGCATTCACATTTGTTCATATGCATTATCTCTATTCATTAACGAAAAATCCTGCAATGGTGGTATAATGGATAGGAAGACTTGGAGAGATAAAGTGATTTTCTCTAAGTCATTTAGCAAGTTTACCACAGAGCCAGGACTCAGAGTAGTTAATTCCAGTTAATGCAATGTTTACTAACTTTATTAATGAAGGCAGATATAACATGTGTAATAAGTAAACCTCCAAAATTTAATGCTTAACACTATATAAGTGTTTTTTCCCCCTAATCTGAGAGCCCATCATGTGTGCTTGTGGTTAGTGGGTCTCTTTAAGCCGTGATTCAGGGAGCCAGGCTCCTTCCATCTGTGGTTCTACAATTTTAAACACATGGCCTCCCAGTTACCTGGGGGGCCATCTCAGTTCCATTCAGCTGAAAGGGGAGAAGCACACAGAGGATTGCATGAGAACATTTTAATGGAGCAGGTCTGGAAATGACACACCATTTTCCAGTAGTTATAAGTCAATCACATGACCATTGCTAACCACAAGTAATGTGGGAAATACACCCTGACTGTGTGTCTAGTAAGGAAAGGAGCATGATGATCTGCCACACTGTTACTGTGAGAACTTTAAGGACTAGTGGTGGGGGATCTTATCCACCTCTCAGGCTTGCATATAAATTGTTCTTGCATGTAAATAATGTGTCGAAAGGGCTTCCCTGGTGGCTCAGCAGTAAAGGATCTGCCTGAAGTACAGGAGATGAGGGATTGATCCCTAGGTCAGGGAGAGATCCCCTGGAGGAAGAGACAGCAACCCACTCCAGTATTCTTGCCAGAAAAAGTCCCACGGACAGAGGAGCCTGGTGGGCTATGGTCCATGGGGTCTCAGTTGGACATGACTGAAACAGCTGATCACGCAGGCACCCTGTGTGTTGCAAATCTTCCCATTGTCAAAATCTCTCTCTGCCTTTGTTGAGGGGTCTTATTTCTGTTGGTGAGATAGAGTGTAAAATCCTAAGTCCTCTCCCTTCTTCTGGTGGTACTCCCCTCTTTTCACAGGGATCTAGTTGGGGTTGCCATACCATTGAACATAACGCTTTTCCTGTAGACACAGTTGTTTGGTAAAGGGGTAGGCACCACCCCACTCTCAACCAAGAAGAATTCTCCATATACGCCTTCCCCTGCAACTTTTTTCAAGTTATAAACTTACTTCTCTGGAGGTAGGACCTGTTGGTGGCTGTGTTTTTCACCTTGCAGCAGAAGGCAGTCTGCAGTGATTTACAAGGAAACTAACAGTGCAAAACCAGGGAGGTACAGAAAAGAGAGGAGACACTTCCTTCTGGTTCATATCCCTGAGTCCAGCTGCCCCACGGCCCAGCTACAAGCACACGTTCCTGCCATTTGGTCCAACACTTCCATCCATGTGAAATAACCCCATTATCCTTCCAATAAATTCTCCCTTTGCTGACCTAGTATGAGTTGGGCATATATCTAAGCAGTCCCTAGAGGCCTGATCACCGGGCAGGTGATTTTCCAGCACGGCTGTTTTCCAGAGAGGCTTTTTCACTCTAGTGGGCAGCAGTGAGCTCATTCCCCTTCCTGCAGGCCTTTCAGCCTCAGCAGGGAAAGCCATTGTGATGATGCGTGCCTGACAATCCTAAGAAAGTGTTCTGTGCAATTGCCTGGGAGGTTTCCTTTTCTGTTTCATCTGCTTTGTACAACTGTAATGGACAAGTTTCCAAGTAGACTGAAGATCTGTGGAAGCTAGGTGGGCTGAGGGCGGAAAAAAAGAGTGATTTCTGAAGTGTCTCTTCTTACAGAGCAGCTCCCCCATCCTTTTCTCTTTTATGCCTCTAAGGGGATAAATGACTCCATCACATATGAGCTTGGTAGTCTAGTGACCTTTAGGATTTCTGTCTTCTCATTTGTGGAATTAGTGATTAGCAAGTATTACCTTGTATGAATATATTCAAAATACTCAGCACAGGGACAGGAACTTGCAATGTGCCAGTTTCTCCCTCTCATCGCACATACCTATCTCTACACTCAGGGTTCTGAGCAGTGGAGAGAGCGTAAGACAAGAGGGTTACAGTGGTTTTGCCTAAATTCTCTCGTGAACCACCTCTTATCCCCCTAACCCACTCCCCTTGGCCCTCCTTTCCTTCCTCCCTCCACAACGCCTCTTTTTCTCCTGTCCTCTCCTTGCAGTGTCCTTGTTTTCTCCCTGGAGCTCCTTCCCCCTCTCCCCCGCGACCCCCTCCTCCCACCCACCCGCCCCAGCTGCTGGTGTGGCTGGCTGTTCTGAAGCTATTGATTTTGCTCTAGAAAAGATTGCTCAATTCATTTTCCCCACTGCGGCCCAGTGCCAGACCTCAGGGTAGGGCCCACAATGACCGAGTGGATTATGCACACTGCTTCCCCTGAAGGGCAGCAACCACATTCCCTCTCCATGCCCAGGCCAGATAAGACAGTGAAGGTGAATGTGATTCATAAACTACAAAGAGCCAAACAGAGCAGTGGACCCTGACCTCTGCATCTCCATATTTGCAAGGTTAGCAAGGGACTGGCACCCAGTCGCTGTTGATAATGTTGGTTGAAATTAAATGAATCTTTTAGCTTCATAGCATTCAAAAGTGAAAAGAGTCTCTCCATTGACTTCTGATTGCCTGCAGCAGTGATTTGCAGCCCTGGAGGCACACTGGAATCACCTGCTAAGCTGCTAAGTCACTTCAGTCGTGTCCGACTCTGTGCGACCTGATAGACGGCAGCCCACCAGGCTCTGCCATCCCTGGGATTCTCCAGGCCAGAACACTGGAGTGGGTTGCCATTTCCTTCTCCCATGCATGAAAGTGAAAAGTGAAAGTGAAATCGCTCAGTCGTGTCCAACTCTTTGCGACCCCATGGACTGCAGCCTACCAGGCTCCTCCATCCATGGGATTTTCCAGGCAAGAGCACTGGAGTGGGGTGCCATTGCCTTCTCCAGGAATCACCTGGGGAGATGTTAAAAACACTCATGACCATGTCTTACTCAAGACCAATTAACTGAGAATTGCCCCGTGCATTGGCAGCTTGTCAGAGCTGGACTGGTGACTCTGACAGGCACCCGTGTGGGCCTCCAGGATGAGACTAGTTTCCCTGGCCTGGCACTTCAGGCCTTTCGTGCCTCAGCACCTGACAGTCTCCAGCCTCACCTCCTCTCACTGTGTTCTAGGCACTCAAGGTCCCAGCTACTTGATTTTCTCACTCTTCACTTCGGACATCAATGTGCATTTGCCCACGCTCTTTCCCCTTTCAAGACATGCCTCTCAGGACATCCCTTCCCTTGCCTCTCTTCCTTGCAATTTCCTCCTCATCTTTTAAGACCAAGATCAAACACCATCTCAGCTGAGTAGAGTTTTCCAGCCTTTTCCAGACTCCGGTACTCCAGACTGTCACTCTGCATTGTGTTCTCTCTTCTGATTGGGTTTTGCCTGATACCTCCAATTTCTGTCCTGTTGCCCTGGATTTAGTTTCTTTCACTATAGCCCCTCCTGCCTGATAGTCCAGGCAGATCTGATCTGTCACTTGGCTTTGTACTCCAGCTTCAGTCCCTGGACATGGCTCATTGGGAATCTTCTTCAGCTCTAAGCTTTGAAATCCACTAGCTGCCCTCCTGTCCCCTCATCCCTTCTCTGCTTCCAAAACTCCTGCCTGGATGCAGTGGCTGGGACCCTACAGCTCTGGGAGAGGTATTTGAATACAAAGTGTGCTGGGTAACAGTGGTCCAGATTTATTGAGTGTTTATCACACGCCCTGTTACAGTGCTTCACTGCAGTATTTCACATAACCTTATACCAATGAATCACTGGGCCTTAAAGACCTTAAATGAACTGTCCAAAAGCAAACAGGCAGCTGGATTTCCCCGAGGCTAAGTCTCCCAAGTCCACAAGCTTCATGCCTGTGTGATACTTTAATGCTGCTTCTTTTGTGCACTTGATTTTTAACTCTGCTCCTACGCTCTCAGTGCTGTATTGTAATTTATTGGTTTGTATGTCTTGTCTACCGCACTAAACTATGACCTTCTCAAGGTGAGAGATTGAGTTGTTCAGGTCTATGTTCTTAGCACTTAGCAAATTGCCTGGCATGGAACAGAAGCTTGGAAAATGCTTGTGGCCTGAATAAATAAATGGCCATTATAGCCCAAAGGGAGACCGGTAGGGAAAAGGAGACAGAGCCATCTAGATCACGGTCTGAAAAAGCCCATTCTCCTATGGCCCTGATTAGGGAGATCTGTGCCAGCCAGGGAAGGCAGATGGGTGGACGAGTAGGGGCAACAAGCCCCAGGGCGCATTTCCCTGGTTTCCTTGAAATCCGGCGTCTGCCCTGTCCTGTCACCCAGCAGCCAGAGAACATTTGTTCCCCAAAGGGCCGGCACTGTGCCAGCAGCAGGTGGTGGCCCGTCCACTGGGAGGGAGGGAGGCAGCCGGCAGGAGGACTGATGTGTGGTGGAGACAAGATGCTGTGAGTCTGCTGCGGCACGCTGGTGACAGCAGCTGGGCCAGGGCTGCGAGTCACCATTCTGTAACCATTAAAAACCAGTTGCTGTCCCTTTCATAATAATAAATTAAAACATTACTCCATATTGTGCTATTTTCAGGGAGCAAAAAGAAAAAAAAAACCCAAAAGACAGAAAAAAAAAGGAAGAAAACAATAGGAAACAACAATGTTGGACAATATGTTATCAGTCGGGTTGTCTATAAAACTGATAGATTTCTAGGTTATTACAGAAAAGCTTCATGGCTGCTTTTAAGATGCATTTTTTTCATTTCTTTACAGAAAAAGAAATGACAACCTATAAGCAACCAACAGCATATACATTTGGAAATAAGAAGATGAGGAGAACAGAGGCAAAATATTTCTGTCTGCTTATTTGGTTGCTCAAAGAACTTAAGTGTTATTATGAAGCCGAGTAATCAGTATCCTTCTTCACAGCTGTATGAAAACATGCAGGTTTGATATCAGCCGGACCTGAATAGAAGCCTGTGATGTTGACCTTGATAGACCCATGTGTATTGGCCTTCTGCAGGCTACTTTTTACTTTTATGACCAGATACAGTGACCTGGAGCAGCACTTCCCTCTGTAATGGGCAATCCAGTGCCCTCAAGAAGACTGAAGAGGATTCATGACACTCACCCAATGGTCTCTTGGAGCCTCTTGCTGTGAATTTCGGCTTCTTGATCGACCAGCTCACATTTTTGTCTCTTGTGGCTGTCCTGCTGCCTCTCTCCCATATGTCTCATTCATTGATGGGAGTTTTCTCCTTCATTCTCGAAAGCATCACTGACACAAGGAAGTTATATGCAACAGACTTTTACTAAAAATTTAAGGATGGCTCCAGGGATTAGAGCACAGAGCAGGAACCAACCCAAAATGCAAAACTAGATTACTAGACATCTTGGAAACTGCCAGCCCTCCTTCCTGCAGGGAAAGCCTCACTTGCTCTGTTTATGTTCAGGTCCTGCTTGTAGACGTGTCTCATTAGACCACAGCTACAAAATTTCTATTCCTAATCATACCCTTTTTTATTTTTGTAAATTATTACCCACCCAGAACAATATAAGAGGCCTCGTTGTGTACAAGGCTTTTTTTTTTTTTTTTAAGCAGTGCACAGTCTCTAAATTTTATTCTCAAATAAATGATTGTTGTTTAGTCACTAAGTTGTGTCTGACTCTTTTGTGACCCCATGGACAATAATCTGCCAGGCTCCTCTGTCCTGGAATTTTCCAGGCAGGAGTACTGGATAGGGTTGCCATTTCCTTTTCCAGGGGATCTTCCCAATCCAGGGATCGAACCCATGTCTGCTGCCTTGACAAGTGGATTCTATACCACTGAGCCACTGGGGAAACCCCAAGAAATAGGAATCTAGCTTTTATCATACTAAGAGAGAAAGTCTAATTGGTTAAGTTTGATATCAATTCTTACTATAAAATATTGATACTACTCTTACTATTAAAACTACCATGACTGTAAATGGAAAAAATTGAGAAGTTTTTTGCCACTTTAGCTTTGAGGCTCTGAGCTCATGCTCTGAGCCCTGATCCAAGCAGTCTGAGGAGGGTAGCCGGGTAGCACTGTGGCTATCATTGAAATGTCATGCACGATGTGCTTGGAGTGATTTCCTTAAAAGGGGCCCTGAGGATGGCAGATATTTAAATCTTCAGCCTGTTCTCAGTAGGGTAAACCTGGGCCTTTGAGTGAAGTGGTGGACTGACATCCTGGCTGTGGGCTTAATCGTTGGTTTAAGAAATGGAAGGAGGAGCATTACTTAGTGTCTAAAAAGGCCTATTTCACATTTGAAATCATGCCAAACATAGATTATTTATGAGATTATTTGTGAGGTCTTGTTCTTGATGGATCAAAATAAGTTATCCGAGGCAATGGCAGTAGACTGTGGGGTTTTGCCTTATCTCTACAGAGACTTGCAGAAGACATCCCATGGAGAAGGAAATGGCAAGCCACTCCAGTATTCTTGCCCGGAGAATTTCATGGACAGAGGAGCCTGGTGGGCTACAGTCCATGGGGTTGCAGAGTTGGACATTCCTGAGCAACTAACACTTTCTGGCACATACTGGGCACTCTTATTTGCTAACTCAGTAATGCAGCAAATGGGGTTATTCCACCAAAGAATAACCCTGACATAGGTTATTGCTGCACCCTGGAATGCCTCCTGTGAATATCTCTGTCAGGGACACACACACACACAGACACACATGCACATCTTTCTAGCTTAACTTGTTGATTTTTATGCATCTAGTTCCGTGTTACCTATGTCATAATAATTGTTAAATTACCCCTTGCACCCTCTGCTCTCATCACATTTGCAATGGTATTGTTTAAATACATGTGTTCATGATTAGTTGTTGAAGCTCTTGATTTTTCTTCATACTTTTGGCTTCCCAAGGGAGGCCACATCTGTGTTGTAACTGCTTTCTTTTCAGTGCATGACCCAAAGCCTGGGACCAAGTAGGCACTTCTGGCAGAAACAAAGTAGCTTTCACTGAACTTGTTTCCTCTTATTCATGGGCATGAGCCAGCTGACACTTCCTCATCTCACTTGCTGATAAGAATGGCAATCTGATGGAGTTCCGGCCAATGGAATGAGAGAAGTGTGTACCCCTTCCTAGGCTTGCCTTTTAAGACCCCTGTGTGAGACCGTCCATGCTTTTTCCTCTGACCACTGGCTTATGGGAAACAAGGGAAGTGACTTGGGAAGCTGCATGTGGAGGTTGGTGGGGGCCACAGAGGGCAGGAAATACCTGAGATTTGGGGGCTTTTCTCCTACAGTAACAGCCTGGCCTGCACCAATCAGTCAATTTTCAAAACTTGCCTAGTTCACAAAACCAACAATTTGTAAAGCTACTATTTAATCTTTTCTATTTTCATCAGTGTTCTACTGAACCCAGTTTGTAATCACTCCATATGGTTTTCTGCTTGATGCTACTGATGGCCCTCTAGGAGAATCGCCTGCCACAACTGTATTCTTAAAAGCTGAAGAAGGAAGCATTGATTTCCAGTTCTGTGGCCACCTTGGTGGCAGGGCTAGGTTGTCATGGTACTCCACCTGTTTCCAGCCTCTCATGTTAACGCGACAGCTCCTGTTTTGTGGCTTCCTTGTTGCTGTAGAGATAGGGAACAACACAGAGCTCTGAGCTTCTGAGCAATGCTTATGTGCTGGCTCGCTGTGGCTCAGCTCCCCCAGTGGGCTCCTTCCACTGTCCAGTGACTCACAACCCAGCTACTGCTGGGAGCTGGCTCCCTTGAGGTTGCCAAGGGGCTGGGTAATGCAAGTTGTACTTCTGAGACAGTTGCCCCCGTGAGATTAACTGCACCAGTGGGATCATTCTCTCTTTTCCTCCGTATTTGGCTTGCATGGAGAGGAAATACTTCCATAGGATCTCTCCAAAGACCAGGGATGGGGTTGGGAACAGTAATGCCTTCCTCACACTTGATTTTCTTTCTTCCCATCCCCACTTCCCTTTTCCCCTCTTCTGCTTCCTCAAGACAGTACTGTCTAATAAACCTTTCTAAAAGGCTTTTATCTGGATCTGAGACTTAAGGAATCCAGACTAAGATAAAAAGCCTCATGTAGGCTAAGAGTATGCAAGCCTACCTATATTGGGATATTTGAGCTGCCTGAAAAAAATGAATATAATTATCAGAATACTGGGGTGAAAATGTTTAATATATTTATTTTTTCAAATTATGAGAGTAATATATTTTTATAGAAAATTCAGAAGATAGACTATTAAAATGGATTCATTTTCTCTCTCTCCAACCTTTCCTCACTCACTCACAAATTCAAGCACTCATTCCTCTTATTAATGAAGGAAAAGTTTGAGAAATTCATTCCTAAAGAGGCATTATATAATTTCTTCATTACCTTTTTCAGGGAGAAGCTCAATCTGTTTAGAAATACTAACCTCTAGAACTGGAACTGAATCTGTCAGGTAGAGAACGAGAGTAAAGGATTTCTTGAATCATGAGAATAGAACATAGGAATACAGATGTGGGGGACATGGAGTGATTTGTTTGGAGCATAGAGAGGTACCCAATGGAGTAGGTGAGATTATTGGGCAGACGCAAAGATGGGCAAGAACCATGCCATCAAGGACTAGGGAAGCAGTGTTGGCACCCAGTGTCTTGTACTGGGAAGATGCTGACCACTGGTGCAGAACTAGCCCTCCAAAAGTCTGTCTCCAGACTTGTTATCTTCAAATCTCAGAGGTGAGCATATGATTCCCCAGATAGAGCTCTCCATGTCTCTCCATTTCCACAGGACAGTAAAGGACAGAAATGGTATAGACCTAAAAGAAGCAGAAGATATTAAGAAGAGGAGGCAAGAATACACAGAACTGTACAAAAAATATCTTCATGACCCAGATAATCACGATGGTGTGATCACTCACCTAGAGCCAACATCCTGGAATGTAAAGTCAAGTGGGCCTTAGGAAGTATCACTATGAACAAAGCTAGTGGAGGAGATGGAATTCCAGTTGAACTATTTCAAATCCTGAAAGATGATGCTGTGAAAGTGCTGCATTCATATGCCAGCAAATTTGGAAAACTCAGTAGTAGCCACAGGACTGGAAAAGGTCAGTTATCATTCCAATCCCAAAGAAAGGCAATGCCAGAGAATGCTCAAACTACCGCGCAATTGCACTCATCTCACACACTAGTAAAGTCATGCTCAAAATTCTCCAAGCCAGGCTTCAACAATACATGAAGTGTGAACTTCCAAATGTTCAAGCTGGTTTTAGAAAAGGCAGAGGAACCAGAGATCAAATTGCCAACATCCGCTGAATCATCGAAAAAGCAAGAGAGTTCCAGAAAAACATTTCTGCTTTATTGACGATGCCAAAGCCTTTGACTGTGTGGATCACAATAAACTGTGGAAAATTCTGAAAGAGATGGGAATATCAGACCACCTGAGCTGCCTCTTGAGAAATCTGTATGCAGGTCAGGAAGCAACAGTTAGAACTGGACATGGAACAACAGACTGGTTCCAAATAGGAAAAGAAGTAAGTCAAGGCTGTATATTGTCACCCTGCTTATTTAACTTATATGCAGAGTACATCATGAGAAATGCTGGGCTAGATGAAGCACAAGCTGGAATCAAGATTGCCAGGAGAAATATCAATAACCTCAGATATGCAGATGACACTACCCTTATGGCAGAATATGAGGAAGAACTAAAGAGCCTCTTGATGAAAGTGAAAGAGGAGAGTGAAAAAATTGGCTTAAAGCTCAACATTCAGAAAACTAAGATCATGGCATCCAGTCCCATCACTTCATGGCAAACAGATGGGGAAATGGTAGAAACAGTGGCTGTCTTTATTTTTCTGGGCTCCAAAATCACTGAAGATGGTGATTGTAGCCATGAAATTAAAAGACGCTTACTCCTTGGAAGGAAAGTCATGACCAACCTAGACAGCATATTAAAAAGCAGAGATATTACTTTGCTAACAAATGTCCATCTAGTCAATGCTATGGTTTTTCCAGTGGTCATGTATGGATGTAAGAGTTGGACTATAAAGAAAGCTGAGCACCCAAGAATTGATGCTTTTGAACTGCGGTGTTGGAGAAGACTCTT
>NW_011494529.1:3118196-3136559 GCF_000754665.1 Bison bison bison
CTTTTGAACTGCGGTGTTGGAGAAGACTCTTGAGAGCCCCTTGGACTGCAAGGAGATCTAACCAGTCCATCCTAAAGGAGATCAGTCCTGAGTGTTCATTGGAAGGACAGATATTGAAGCTGAAACTCCAATCCTTTGGCTACCTGATGTGAAGAAACTGACTCATTTGAAAAGACCCTGATGCTGGGAAAGACTGAAATCAGGAGTAGAAGGGGCCAACAAAGGATGACATGGTTGGATGGCATCACTGACTCGATGGACGTGAGTCTGAGTGAACTCCGGGAGTTGGTGATGGACAGGGAGGCATGGCGTGCTGCGGTCCATGGTGTGGCAAAGAGTCAGACTCGACTGAGAGACTGAACTGAACTGAAAGCCCAAGCCCTTAGCATGGCATCCAAGGCTCTCGTGATAATTCCAGGACCCTGTTTGTCTCTGCTGCCACAGCTGCGCTGCAAAGAAACAAATTTCCATTCCTGCTGCTTTGTTTCTCCAGCTGTAGTCAGAGCCTTGGAAAGGGAAAGCGACAGATGGAGAGCAGGTTATGTGTCAGCACCTCAGCTGCAGGCAGCTGGGAAAGGGAAAACCTCCATTCCCATCTTTCAGGAAAGCATGAGATGTGAATCACTTTTTCCATATTCCAGCTATAAATGGTGTTGCCCTTTCCAGGGGTGCTTGTATTTGAATGAAGCTGGAAATTTTTGCCACATTGTATTGGCTTCACAGATATTTCACCTCCTTTTGTTTCCTATTTGCCTTTACAAAGGAATAAAGATATATTATTTTACATCTAATTTATATGGAATCTTAATTTTAGAAGTAATAAGAACTTAGCAGAAAATTAGCAGTGACTAAGACTTTGTATGATTAAATATGTTCGGTTCAGTTCAGTTGCTCAGTCGTGTCTGACTCTGTGACCCCATGGACTGCAGCACACCAGGTTTCCCTGTGCAACACCAGATCCTGCAGCTTACTCAAACTCATGTTCATCGAGTTAGTGACACCATTCAATCATCTCATCCTCTTTCATCCCCTTCTCCTCCCACCTTCAATCAGGGTCTTTTCCAGTGAGTCAGTTCTTCACATCAGGTGGCCAAAGTACTGAAATTTCAACTTCAGCATCAGTCCTTCCAATGAACATTCAGGACTGATAGGATTAACTATGTTACAGGTAGAAAAATAGGTAAAAAGTGCAAATGTAAACATTAACTGGGAAGATAATAGTTTCCAGAAAAATAACCCCCAAAGCCATCACAGACGGAAACTTGCTAATGTAAAGATGTTATCAAGATATTAATGGGTAAATAAAATAATTTAGGCAAAATTTATAAATGCAAAATTAAGAAAATTAGACTTTATGGAAATAATAACCCCTAAAGAAAACTTCCCATGGCAGAAGTTATTATGATCATTCAATTTAGTGTGGATGAGAAAGTTAAATAACTACAAATTCTATTATAAAATATACATGGAACATGGTGGATACTCATGAAAATCATTGAAGTAATATAGAAAAAAAGATGGAAAATATGAGTAAATATAAAATTGGTCAAAGAATTAAAATGATTGAATCGTACCAGAGAACTATACATTTTCCCCTTAAAGAAGATTCATCGATATTAGTATAGTTCTTGGGACATGTTTGTATTTGTGAATATTGACTTTAATTGAGGGTTGCTACAATTTGACTGAATTGTCAACCAGAAATTATAGCACTTATTTATTGGCAATGGCACTGTAAAACTACTTATTAGAAAAACAACTTTTGGCTGAAATATTTCTCTGAACCCAAGGCAGAAGGCAAGGACTTAGGCATTTCTTCTGAGTTGATAATTAGATTCTAGGAGCAAGCTGCCATGCGATGTACTACTAATCTGAGATGGTTCTCATTGGGGAGGACAGCAACTGTCACTCTGTGCTTCATGGAAAAGTCTGTGCTCATCAAAGGCACCGGCTGGTGAACAACCCAATACAGCTCAGATTGAGCTTCTCAGAGTGCCCTCAAGGGGTCTCCAACTCTCATAGTCTCTTTTGTTATCTCCGCAAATAATTTCCTTTCTCTGTTTCTGGGACATGAACAGGACTAAGGGATCCCAGGTCTTGCTTCTTACACTTGGCAATGCCTTGCCATGCATTTAATGTGGGGCTTTACTGTTTAGAAATAGGCCATGTGGGATATTTCCTCAACGTAGCCCCATGGATGCTATCGGCTGAGATCTGTTTCTGCATCCATTATCAGCAACTGAGAGCATCACTAAGATCTCTCTGTGCATGTTTCACTGTGACACTGGATGCAATAAGGGGAACAGATGTGGTGGGCTACCTCCAGGGGTTTGTAATCCAAGGCAGAAGGACAGACAGTGCAAACACAGATGAGCGCTCAGGCATAACCTGCGAGCCAGGACACAGGTATGACAGTTGGGACTGACACAGCCCTGGAACCTCCCTTTACATAAGGATGCTTCTTCTTATCACAGGGGTCTCTCTGGGGTGCCTTTGAACAGCCGGCTCTCTTTGTGCATTTCTAATAAGATCTGATTTACAGAAAGTCTCGGAAACAACTTATGCAGGAACATGTTGACTGCATACAGCTTGTGATGTTGATGCAAAGCCAGTATCAGACAGGAAGGTAAAGAAAATGTAAACTTGCATTTACATTATAAACAATCTGAGGGGCTCCTTCCAATGTGTATGAACAACAAAAACCCTGGTTTATTCCTGTGCCTAGTCTAACGCCTGGTATGTGGTAGATGGTCAACTAATATCTATTAAATGAATGGATTTAAAACAAATACACCATTGTGTCATAGGGAAGATAGATACAACTCATTTCCATTTTCTGCTTTTTTTCTTCTCCATTCTCTTCCCCTTTCTCTGGCTTTCCTCCTCCTCTTCTTTTTTTCCCCCTATTTCTCTTAACACTTATTTTACTGTGTGTGTGTGTCTGTATGCATGTATGTGTACACTCAGTCATGTCTGATTCTTTGTGAACCCATGGGCTGTAGCCTGCCAGGCCCCTCTGTCCATGGGATTCTCCAGGCAAGAATACTGGAACAGGTTGCTATTTCCTCCTCCAGGGGATCTTCCCAACCCAGGGATCGAACCCAGGTCTCTTGTATCTCCTGCATGGACAGGTGTGTTCTTCACCAGCTGAGCCACGAGGGAAGCTCTGTCATTTTACTAAATATGTCATTTCTTTTGGTATAGGCTATCAGGAGAGCCTTTATATATTCTCCCCAGAATATCAATAAATTCCTAATGACATTCACTAAATAGTCCTTCCTTTGCTTGCTAACTTAAGCTCCTTCAGGACACTGATCTTTACTGATCTTTATGTTTCTAGAGAGGCTGCAGGGCCTGTAAGATATTATGCTTTTATTAGGTGTATGATGTATTTGTATGCCACACTTAGCACCTGTTATGAGCTGAATTGTGACCCTTCAAAATTCATATGTTGAAACCCTAACCCTTTAGAATGGGACTGCATTTGGAGATTGTGTCTTGAAGAGGCAACTAATTTAAAATGAGGTCGCTAGTCAGTCATTTCAGTCACTCAGTCGTGTCCGACTCTTTGCAACCCCATGGACTTCAGCATACCAGTCTTCCCTGTCCATCATCAACTCCCAGAGTCTACTCAAATTCATGTCCATCGTGTTGGTGATGTCATCCAACCATCTCATCCTCTGTTGGCCCCTTCTCCTCCTGCCTTCGATCTTTCCCAGCATCAGGGTCTTTTCAAATGAGTCAGTTCTTTGCATCAGGTGGCCAAAGGATTGGAGTTTCAGCTTCAGCATCAGTCCTTCCAGTGAACATTCAGGACAGATCTCCTTTAGGATGTACTGGTTGGATTTCCTTGCAGTCCAAGGGACTCTCAAGAGTCTTCTCTAACACCACAGTTCAAAAGCATCCCTTCTTTGGCGCTCAGCTTTCTTTATAGTCCAACTCTCAGATCCATACATGACCACTAGAAAAACCATAGCTTTGACTAGATGGACCTTTGTTGTTAAAGTTGGTAAAAAACTTGGACCTTTGTAGATAAAGTTGGACTTTTGTTGGTAAAGTCCAATATGACTGGTCTCATTATAAAAAGAGGAAATATGGACACAGGCATACATAGAGGAAAGACTATATGAAGACAGAGAGATCATTATCTACAACCCAAGGGGAGAGGTTTCAAAAGAAATCAATCCTCCATTCACCTTGATTTTAGGAAAAATCAAGCCTCCTAGACTCCAGAACTGTGAGAAAAGAAATTTCTGTTATTTAAGCCACCTAATCCATGCTCCTTTTTTATGACACCCTAGGAAACTAATAAAGTGCCTATAAAAGTACATATTTTTATATTAGGAACTATTTATGGGTTATCTACCTTATTACTTTGAGCTATCTGAATTATTGTTCATTTCAAATATGTAACATATATGTAGGAGAGAAAACAATGGAGATTAGTCAAATTTTTAACCAGAGTTATCTCTGGGTGTAGATTTTAGGTTAAAGTATGCTTTTTCTTTGTGTCTTTTAATATTTTCCAGAACTTGTGTAATGATCATGAGTTACACTTCTACCTAGGGAACTGTGCTTAATTGCTCAGTAAAGTCTGCCTCTTTGCGACCCCACGGACTGTAGCCCACCAGGCTCCTCTGTCGATGGGGATTCTCCAGGCAAGAATATTGGAGTGGTTTGCCATGTCCTTTTCCAGGGGTCTGCATAGGGAAAGAAGCCATTTAAAATTTTTATGAGCGTGCTAGTGTGATTATAGATTGATGATCCTGCTGTGATACCCAGGTGAGGTTTGTGTGTAGATGAGTTTTGCAGTTTCTGATGCTCCTTATCTATTTTTGAATTGCTGTATCCTAGGCTTATTCTATAAAACATGCTTGTTTCTGAAAATAATGATTTGTTTGGATGATCCATTTGCCTCTTTTTGTCTTTTGTGCAATTGTAGTGAGAAGGCATTGTTCGCATAGACTAGCAGATTTCATACTATTCCTGTCACTGACAGTATTATTTGCAACTGCTTTTTTTTTTAGCCTCTTCTAATTTCCATGCTACCACTTACTGTATTTCATTAAAACTGGTTTAGAAATGCAAGGCATATAATTAGATTGAGAAATATGCTATCGATTTAGTTTTCCATTATGATGTTATCACATGCACCAAAAAAAGCCATTTGGTACAATTGTTATGATTAAAACCACAAAAGAGATCTATTACATCAGACTTAGTTTTCAGTGCTTGATGCAGTGTAAACTATGAAAGAGAGGGGTTAATCTGTTTTTATTAGAGCTGCATATGTCATGTATCCATAAATGCCTATAGGCTAATAATTTCAATTGAATCTTCAGTAGACCAGAGGTTTTTTCAGGAAGTCATATTAAATAAAAATAAATCAATAGTTAAGTACTTCATTTTTAAGGTCGCTGGGGATCATAATCCTTTTCCAGCTCTGCACTGCACAAAAACACATGGGCCAAATCTACACAAGATGGCTTTCTATTTCAGGAAGGCTTACAAAGGGCAAAGAGCATGGATTTTAAAGTCGGACAGAAGTGGAGTCAAATCACAGTCCCACTGCTCTCTGGGAGAAAGTGGGATCACTGTTTAAAAAGTATGTACCATGTGCCAGGCTGATGGAGACATCATTTTAGTCAGTTCCTACAGAGCTGTTAAATTACTGGTTCAAGTTCATAGCCAGTAATTTATATGATTTTAGTTCGTTTCACCTCCAAATCCATGCACTTTCTGCAGTAATATTTCTCCTTTGCTAAACAAGGATAATAATGTTTCTTCATAAGGTAGTTTTAATGATCAAACAAGTTAATATCTGTATAAAATTGAGCATCCTACTTGGAATGTAATGCCAGTGAACACACTTACCCTTTCCCACTGATAATCTGAGTGAACCTAGAGGGTGTGCTAGTTTGGAAGAGAGATACTGTTACTCCTTACCCTCGCATGCATAGGTAAGGAAAATGTGGGTTGAAAAAAGTTATGATTACTGATAGAGAAAAATCTTACTTATTAGAATAGCTTGGGAAATAGCTATAAATATTATCATATGGTAATTTTTAAAGTTTTTGTTAAAATAATCTTTATTTTTAGAGCAATTTTAAGTTTATAGCCAAATTGAGAATTGGTACAGAGTTTTCCTGTATATCCCTTGCCCCAACACATGCATAGCTTCCCCCATTGTCAACACTGCCCACCAGAGTAGTACATCTGTTAAAACTGATCAACCTATATTGAACATCATTATCACCCAGAGTCCATAGTTTTCATAGTTTACTCTTGAGTGGTACATTTTATGAATTGGGAGAAATTTACAGCGACATGTATCCACCATCACAGAACCATACAGGGTAGTTTCACTTCTCCAAGAATCCTTTGGGCTTTATCTATTTATCACTCCCTCCCTCCTAACCCCTAGTAGCCACTGATATTTTTATCTTTTTTCTGTTTCCACAGTCTCACCTTTAGCTGGATGCCATATTGTTCAAATCATATAGAATGTAGCCTTTTTAGATTGCTTTCCGTTACTTAATAATATGTGTTTAAGGTTCCCTCATCTCTTTTCATGGCTTGATAGCTTATCTCTTTTTAGTGCTGAATAATATTCCATTGTCTGTATGTAACATAGTTTATTTATCCAGTCACCTACTAATGGACATCTTGCAAATCCAGTTATGATAAAAGCTGCTATCAACATCCATGTGCAGGTGTTTACATGGACATACTTCAACTCCTTTGGATAAATACCAAAGAGTGTGATTACTGGATCGTTCGATTAGAGTATGTTCAGTTTTATAAGAACCACCAAACAGTTTTCCGAAGTGGCTGTACCATTTTGCACCCCCACCAGCAAGGAATGAGAGCTCTTGTTGTTCCACATCCTCACCAACATTTGGTGAAGTCAGCGTTCTGAATTTTGGACATGGTAATAGCTGTGTAATGGTATTTCACTGTTGTTTTAATTTGCCCTTTTCTGATAAACCATAATGTGGAATGTTACATATGCTTATTTGCCATCTGCTTGTTTTCTTTGGTGAGGTGTCTTTTAAGGTCTTTGGTCTATTTTTAATTAGGTTGTTTATTTTCTCATTATTAGGTTTTATGTCTATTCTTTATATCTTCTTTGTATATAGTTTGTATATTTCTGACAACAGTCCTTTATTAGATACGTATTTTGCAAATGTTTTCTTCCAGTCCGTGGTTTATTTTTTCATACTTTTGACAGCATCCTTGGTTCATGATCTATTTCTGGGGAATCTAACTTAGGATGTTTCATTGGTCAACTGTTGTTGCAATAGTCCTAGATAGAAGAGGTCATCATAATCTCAGGGGCTTACCACATCAAATATTTTATTTTTACTAACAAGTTGGCTAGAGAAGCTCTACTTAGTCTACGGATTAAGTATAAGCCTCATGTCTTCTCCTGTGGGACCAGGAGTTATCCAGGGCATCCCCTTCTCAAGACAAAGCCAAGCCAAACAAGCACATTCAAAGCCTTTGCTCACATTATATTTATTGCAAAACATTTCATTTACCAAAGTAAATGACCTGTACCAAAGGCTGAAGAATATCACTCTTTTTCTTTAGACACATGGCAAAAAGCATGGATACAAAATTCTATCACCAGAGCAGGATAAGGAAGAGAGCAAAGGATATGCTGTGCAGGCAAAACCAACAATTTTGTACTCAAATTTACAATAAGCCAGGTGTGATACGTTGAATAATGGCCCATTAGGTGGCCATGTTCTAATTCCTGGAACTTCTGAATATAGCAAAAGTGACTTTGCAAGTGTGATTAAATTAAGGGTTTTGAGATAGGGAGATTTCCAAGATTATATAGGTGAGGATAATGGAATTACATGGGTCCTTATAAGAGGCAGGAAGAAAGTCAGAAAGTAGAGAAGATGCTGCTCTGCCGACTTTGAAGATGTAAGCAGCCATGAGCAAAGGAATATCAGCAACCTCTAGAAGCTAGTAAAGGCAAGGAATGGATTAACCCCTGGAATATCCAGAAGGAAATAGTCCTGCCAACATTTTGATTTTAGTCCTGTAATATTCATCTGATTTCTGACTTCCAGAACTGTAAGAGAATAAACGCATGTTGTTTAAAATTACTAAGTTTGTGATAATACTATCTGTATGAAACTAATATACCGTATGATTTATTTACGTATTTTTCCCTAACACTTTAACCCTATACAGTACGCATTGTTCTTCCTATTTTTAAAGAGGAGCATCCTGAAGTTCCAAAACATTAAATAATTGGCCCAAGATCATACAGCTGACAAGTTATCAGAGTCACCGCTGAAGCTTGGGTCAAACTTCAGTATCAATGTCCTTGCTGTCAAAACATTAGTTCAGCTTCTGTTTTATGTTAATGGATAAATTAAAGAATAAACACAGTAAATGCTAGATCCTTCATAATTCAGCAGGAGGAGATGGAGAAAATAAAGTTTCTTTAACAATTGCCTCTCCCCACTGCAGCTTTATTGATGTATAACTGACATATAACATTCTGTAACTTTAAGACACACACATTTATTTCATATACATATGCATTACTAAATGACTTCCCCAATAACATTAGTTAACACAACCATCAACTCACATGATTACTGTTTTGTGGGGGAGTAAGAAAAATTAAGATCCACTTTCTCAGCAACTTTCAAGTATATTATATAGTATTGTTTACTGTGGTTACTATGCTGTCCATTGGATCCCCAAAACTTATTTATCTTATAACTTGAAGTTTATATTTTGAGACCAAATCCCACTACTTCCCCCACAATCCATTCTTTGGCAACCATCATTTTACTCTCTGTTTCTATAAGTTTGAAGTTTTTAGATTTCATGTATAAGTGATATTACACAGTATTTATTTTTCTCTGACTTATTTCACTTGGCATAATGCCTTTAAATTCCATCCATGTTTCAAGGGGCAAGATCACATTCTTTTTTATGTCTGAATTCCATTATATATATATATATATATACATATATATATCAGATCAGATCAGATCAGTCTCTCAGTTGTGTCCGACTCTGCGACCCCATGAATGGCAGCACGCCAGGCCTCCCTGTCCAACACCAACTCCTGGAGTTCACTGAGACTTACATCCATCGAGTCAGTGATGCCATCCAGCCATCTCATCCTCTGTTGTCCCCTTCTCCTCTTGCCCCCAATCCCTCCCAGCATCAGAGTCTTTTCCAATGAGTCAACTCTTCGCATGAGGTGGCCAAAGTAGGAAGCAACCTTAGTTTCCATCAGTAAATGAATGGATAAAGAAAATGTGGTATATATATATATATCCATTCATTTACTGATGGAAACTAAGGTTGCTTCCTTGTCTTGACTATTGTGAAAATGCTGGAGTGAATTTGGGGATACAGATGTCTTTTTGAGATAATGATTTAAGTTCCTTTGTATATATTCCCAGAAGTGGGAACATTTGATTTGTTGAGGAACCTCCATATTGTTTCCATAGTGTATTTCTCCAAGTTTGTATTCCTTCCAACAGTGCATCCACATTCTTGCCAACATTTATCTATTGTCATTTTGATTATAGCCATTTTATCTGGTGTGAGATGATAGCTTATTCTGGCTTTAATTTGCATTTCCCTGGTAATTAGTTATGCTGAAATCTTTTCATGTACCTGTTGGCAATTTAGGTGTCTTCTTTGGAAAAATGTCTATTTAGGTCCTCTGCCCAGTTTTTAATCAGATTATTTGTGTTTTTCTATGGGAATTGAATGAAATCCTTCATCAGATACATGGTTTCCAAATATTTTCTCTCATTGCACAAGTTACCTTATTATTGTTTTCCTTGTTTGTTTCTTTGGCTAGGCAGAAGCTTTTTAGTTCTATGTCCTGTTTTACTTTCATTGCTTTTGCTTTTGGTGTCATAGCGAAAAAACCCATTGCCAAGACCATTGTCAAGGAGCTCTTTTCCTATGTTTCCTTCAAAAGTTCTACAGTTTCATGTCTTCCATTTAAGTCTTTAATCCATTTGAATTAATTTTTGTGTTTGGTATAAAATAAGGGTCCAGTTTCATTTTTTAGTTTTTTTCCTGCCTGAATACCTAATTTTCCCAGCACAATTTATTGAAGAGACTACCCTTTCCTCATTCAGTCTTCTTGTCTCCCTTTAAAAATGTAAGTTGAACATGTAAGTTTGGGTTTATTTCTGGGTTATTGATTCTGTTCCATTGGTCTATGTGTCTGTTTTTCTTTCTTTTTTTGTTTTTTATTTTTATTTTTTTGTGTGTCTGTTTTTCTATGCCATTAAATGCTGTTTTCAATACTGCAGTTTTTGTGTTATAGTTTAAAATACAGATTGCAATGTTTTCATCTCTATTATTCTGTCTCAGGATTAATTTAGTTATTTCAGGTCTTTTGTTGCTCCCTATGAATTTTAGGATTGTTTGTTCTATTTCTGTGAAAAATGCCATTGGAATTTTGGTAGGGATTCAACTGAATCTTTGGATGACTTTGGGTAATATGACACCTTAACAATATTAATTCTTCTGATCCACGAACATGGATCTTTCCATTTATTTATATCTTCTTATTCATAAATTTCTTTCACCACAGTCTTAAGAGTTTTTAGGTTACAAATCTTTAATCTCCTGGATTCAATTTATTCCTTTTATTGTTTTTGATACGACTATAAACAGGATTATTTTCTTTCTTTTTCAGATAGTTTGTTGTTAGTGTATAGAAACACAGCTGACTTTTTGTTTCATATCCTGTAACTTTACTCGTTTTATTGGTTCTAACAGGTGTGTTTTTTTTTTGCTGTTGTTTTTTATCTGTATAAGATCATGTATCTGCAAATATAGACAATTTTACATCTTTCTTTCCAATTTGTATGTTTTAATTTCTTTTTCTTGACCAATTGCTCTCACTGGAACTTCTAGTATTTTGTTGAATACTAGGTGTCTTATGGGCAGCATATAATAGGATCTATTTTATCCATTTAAAGTAGACATCCTTGTCTTATTCCTGATCTTAGAGGAAAATTTTTTAATCTTTCAATTATGAGTATGACATTAGCTGTGGGCTTGTTTCATATTTGGTCCTTATTTTGTTGAGGTATGTTCCTTTTGTACACAATTTATTGAGAATTTTTATCATGAAAGGATGTTAAATTTTGTCAGATGCTCTTCATGCATCTATTGAGATGATCATACATTTTTTTTTTGATCATACATTTTAATATTTCATTCTGTCAATGTGGTGTATCACATTTATTGATTTGCAAATATCAAACCATCTTTGCATCTCAGGGATAAATTTTACTTGATCATGGTGTATGATCTTTTTTTTTTCTTTCAATTTATTTAGTTTTAATTGAAGGATAACTGCTTTACAATATTGTGTTGGCTTCTGCCATATATCAACATGAATCAGCCATTGGTATACACATGGCCCCTCCCTTTTGAATCTCCTCCACCTCCCACACCATCACACTCTTCTGTGTTGTTATAGAGCACCAGTTTGAGCTCCCTGAGTCATGCAGCAAATTCCCACTGGCTGTCTATTTTACATATGGTTGCTGTTGAATCTGTTGCTAGTATTTGTTGAGAATTTTTGCATCTATATTTATCAGGGATATTGGCTTTTATATCAGGATAATACTAGACTCATAAAATGAGTTTGAGAGTGTTTCTCCTCTTCATTTTTTTTTTTTTTATGAAATTGGTGAAAATCTGTTAGCATTTGCTTAATATACTTAGGTGCTTTGATGTGGATAAATATATATCTACAACTGTTTATTCTCTTGATGAATTGACCCCTTTTGCATTACATAATGACCTTATTTCCCCTTTATAATTTTTGACTCAAAATTTATTTTTATGATAAATATAGATACTCCTACTCTCTTTTGGTTTCTATTTGAATGGAGTATTGTTTTTACATCCCTTCACTTTAAGTTTAAAGATTAAGTGGGTGTCTTGTAGGCAGCATATAGTTGGATCTTATATTTTATCTATTTAGACACTCTGTGTCTTTTTATTGGAGAATTTAATACATTTACAGTTAAATGGATTATTTAATGTAATTATTTAAAGTACTTATTATCAAGTGAGGAGTTGTGAGATTTTACTAATTCTTTTCTGGCTGTTTTGTAGCCCCTTATTCCTTCCTTTTTGAACTGATGATTCTCTGTAATAGTTTGCTTTGATTTCTAATCTTAATCTCTTGTGTAACTGCTATAAATTTTTGCTTTGTAGTTAACAAGAGACTTACATAAAACATCTCAAAGATGTAAGTCATTTTAAGCTGATACCAACTTAACTTTGATCACATACAAAAACCTTATCATTTTACTCCCCTTTCCACATTTTATGTTTTTGATATCACAATTTACATGTGCATCAACAAGTTATTGTAGCTATAGTTATTTTTAATACTTTGCCTTCTAATTTTATACTAGAGGTAAGTGATTAATATATCACCATATTACTCTATTAAAATAATCTGAATTTGACTGTACACTCATCTTATCATTGTGTTTTATATTTTCTTATGTTTTCATGTTACTAATTAGCATTCTTTCATTTCAGCCTGAATATTTCTTGATAAATTTCTTCAGATTTTGTTTATCTGAGAAAGTCTTTATTTCTCCTTCATTTCTGAAAAATAGCTTTTCTGGGTAAAGTATTCTTTGTTGGACACTTTTTCCTTCCTTTCAGCATTTTGAATAAATCATCCTACTTTTTCCTGGCTTGCAATGTTTCTGCTGATAAACCAGTCTTATGGGGGTTCTTTTGTATTGGAGAAGTTTTTTTCTCTTGCTGCTTTAAAAATTCTCTTTTCATCTTTGATTTGACAGTTTTATTATAATATGTCTTAGAGAGGATTTCTTTGAATTGAATATGTTTAGAAATCTATGAATTTCATTAATTCGGATATCAAGTCTTTCCCTAGATTTGTTTAGTTTTCAGCCATTATTTCTTTAAATAAACATTACTCCCCTCTCTATTTACCTTCATTTTCCCCTTTCTCCTCAGACTTAATAAATATGTAAATTATATCTTTTCATGATATCCCACAGTTTACATAGGCTTTTTTTTTCCACTCATTTTAATTATTTTTTTCTTTGATCTCTTTTGGTAAGATAATTTCAAATTATCTTCTACCTTATCATTTTTTGGTGTGTGTGTGGTTAATCACATCTGATGTTGATTTTTCAGTTTATACATTTTATTCTTTAGCTCCAGAAATTCTGTGATTTATTTTTTATTTTTTTGGTAATAATTTCTACCTCTAAGTTAAACGTCTAATTTTATTTGTGTATTGTTTACTTGATTTTGTTGAATGGTATTTCTGCATTTTCTTAGCTCACTGAGCTTTCATAAAACAACTATTGGGCAAATGGCAGATCTCCCTTTCTTTGAGGTCAGTTCCTGGAAAGTTAACGTGTACTTTTAGTGTGTCATGTTCCCTTGAATTTTCATGCTTCTTGAAGTCATGCATTGTTTTCTTTACATTGAAAACAGAGTCACCTCCTCCAGTCTTTATAGACTGGTGTCAGGAGGGAAATATCTTCCATGAGCCCTGTTGGGGATTCTGAAGTGAAGTGAAGTGAAGTGAAGTGAAGTCGCTCAGTCGTGTTGGACTCTTTGCAACCCCATGGACTGTAGCCTACCAGGCTCCTCCCTCCATGGGATTCTCCAGGCAACAGTACTGGAGTGGGTTGTCATTTCCTTCTCCAGGGGATCTTCCCAACCCAGGGATCGAACCCTGGTCTCCTGCATTCTAGGCAGACACTTTAACCTCTGAGCCACCCTTCAAACCTTTCCAATATGCCTACTCCATACTTCTTATTCCCTCTTGTGAAGGAATTCTTAGGATTGTGTATGTTCTCTTGATCCTGCAGAACCAGCTCAGGAGCTGATGGGCTCCCTCCCATTTGTTTCCCTAGAGTGGTGCTCAGTGCTCAAATTTGTAGACTTTCTCCCAATCTTGGGGAATTTGGCTAGCTTTTTATACACACTCACAGGCTGCTTGCAAAGGCTTACTCTTGTTCTCCTCAAGGACCTGCATCAGGAGCCAACCATGTGGTGGGGGTGTGGTAGGTGGTGGATGAGACACACGGAACACTGGGGGAGTTTAGGCTTCTTGATGGAGTCTGCTTTGCAATTACTCAGATCTACATCCCTTTGATGTCCTCTGAGAGGTGTGGCTGTTGTTCTCCCAGTGGTTCTCCACCCCTTAGTTGTGCAGCACACAATATTCTAAGTGGGGCAAGAGACAAGTGGGTATTTTTGGCAGCATCTTTTACAGCTGAGGAAGCCAGGTGCTCACTGACATTCTCTTACTTTCTTTTGTGGGAGAAATTAAGAGCCTAACTGGTTTTTTTTGAGGTCAGTTATTAGAAAGTTGGGCATCCCTGGTGGCTCAGATGGTAAAGAATCTGCCTACAACGTGGGAGACTTGGGTTTGATCCCTGGGTTGGGAAGACCCCTTGGAGGAGGGCATGGCAACCCACTCCAGGATTCTTGCCTGGAGAATCCCCATGGACAGAGGAGCCTGGTGGGCTGCAGTCCATGTGATGGCAAAGAGTTGGACATGACTGAGCAACTAAATATATTAGAAAGTTATCATGTTTCTTTGGTACTAAACTCTACCACCTTTAGTTGAGGGTGATGCAGGTAAAGTGGAATTGTTTCTCTTGCCCTCTTCAGTATGTCCAGTATCACTTTTTCCCCAGTTTTGTGCTAGAGTTTCCCTGCTGGACTACTATATTGTCTAAAGACACTCTTTTCCATGGACAGTTGTCAGAATCAAGGTTCTTTGTGGGTGAGGTGGTAGAAAATTCCTCTTTTGCCATTTTGATGATGTTACTTTCTAACAATCACCTTTGCTTTTGTGGTAGAGCTATAGATTTCACATCAACCAGTTTAGCAGACACAGTGATGGGATCCTTGGGAATAAAAGTATCTTACTGCTGCTTCTTCTTTTTTTAATTTATACTGAATTCTCAGTTTATTCATCTTACAAATGATAGTATTTACCCTTTGAACAGTATATCCCCATATCCCTCCTCACACCTCTCACAGCCACCTTTTTGTTATTAGGAGTTCAACTCTTTTTTTTTTTTCTTTTCTGTTCTTGAGTAACTAATAATTATCAAAGATTATAACTGTACAGTATTGAGAAGCATAGAACAAACTATTCTGCTATAAAAAAGAACACATTTGAGTTTTTCCACCTAATGAGATGGATGAACCTAGAGCCTATTATACAAAGTGAAGTCAGAAAGAGAAAAATATTGTATATTAATGCATATACATATGGAGAAGGCAATGGCAACCCACTCTAGTACTCTTGCCTGGAAAATCCCATGGACGGAGGAGCGTGGTAGGCTACAGTCCATGGGGTCACTGAGAGTTGGACACGACTGACCGACTTCCCTTTCACTTTTCACTTTCATGCATCGGAGAAGGAAATGGCAACCCACTCCAGTGTTCTTGCCTGGAGAATCCCAGGGACGGGGGAGCCTGGTGGGCTGCCGTCTATGGGGTCACTAGGAGTTGGACACGACTGAAGCGACTTAGCAGCGGCAGCAGATACAGATGGACCCAAAAAGATGGTACCGATGAACCTATTCGTAGGGCAGCAGTAGAGACGAAGACGTAGAGAACAGACTTATGGACGCAGTGGGGAAAGGAAAGATTGGGACAAACTGAGAAAATACCATGGAAACGTACATTACCATATGTAAAACAGGTAGCACGTGAGAATTTGCTGTAAAAGAGGGAGCTCAATCCAGTGTTCTGTGATAGGTATTGTGCTTCTAAGTATGATGTTGTGGCCTGAATTGTGTTCTCCTCTTAAATTCATCTTTTGAAGTTTTAATCTCCAATGTAATTAGATTCTGAGATAGGATCTTTCAGGAGATAGTTAAGACTAAATGAGATCATCAGGATGAAGTTAAATTCAGTAGGGACTGGTTTCCTAATGAGAAGTGGAAGACACTAGAAGCATACACAGAGAAAATGCCATGTCAAGACACAGTGAGAAGGCATTTATCTGAAAATTAAAGAGAGCCCTCAAGAGAAAACAACACTGCCAGCACCTTGATCTTGAATTTCTAGCCTCAAGAACTGTGAAAAAATTAATGTATATTGTTTAAGCTACCTAGTCTGTGGTATTTTGTTATGGCAGCACTTACAGACTAATAGAGACAACATCTGGCCTCTTTTACCTTTATGGAGGCTTCAAATAATATTTGATTTGTTGTCAAAAGTTTCAATAATTCATACCTTTTATAAAGGTAACTAATAATTTTTATTTAAAGAAACAGTTGTTGTGTAAATTAAGCTGTTGGGATTTAAAAGCAGTATATCTTTTTATACCATACAAAAGATCTAAAGAAGAAGAGTTCTGAAAAATGGGCAGGCAAGGAGGAAAATTTGCAGTTGAGCAAGTCCCAAGTTTTTCTTTCTGATGCTAAGTGCAAACCTGATATATTTTCTATTATGCACATACATATGAATAGCAGCAGAGCCACAGTCACAGCCTGAGGACCTCTGAAAGAAAATGTGTAGGGAGTCATTTACCCAGAAAGAAAATCACACACTCACAAAAAGGACATTAAAGAAATTGCAAATAGGCAAGCATATATTATTTATTGAACTCTAAGCTCTATGTCATGCAAGATGCTGAGCCATTTATAGAGTTACATACATTATTTCACAAGTTGGATTTCATTTTACTGCACTCATTTATTTGTATGTTGGTCTTCCTTCTTGAAATGTGAGCTCTTGTCCTCAGGATTCGTGTCCAACTTGTTCCTGTATCTTTGGTGCCTGGTACAGTGCATGACACATAGCAAGGGCTAAGAGTCTATTGACTGAATACATGCATGGACAGGTAGATGGATAAATATCAGTTGGTATCAGTATGGTTAGGCACATGACATATGGAGCAGAGGGGCAAAACAGAGTAGAAGAAAGAAGGGTTTGGGAAATAGATGTATATTCTAGGCAGGAGATAGGCTAGGTGCGAGATAATAAACTGATCTTCAGTTCAGTTCAGTTCAGTTGCTCAGTCATGTCTGACTCTGCAACCCTATGGACTGCAGCATGCCAGGCCTCCCTGTCTATCACCAGCTCCCGGAGTTTACCCAAACCCATGTCCATTGAGTCAGTGATGCCATCGAACCATCTCATCCTCTGTTGTCCCCTTCTCCTCCTGCCCTCAATCTTTCCCAGCATCAGGATCTTTTCAAATGAGTCATCTCTTTGCATCAGGTGGCCAAAGTATTGGAGTTTCAGCTTCAACAGAAGTTCTAGTTAATAAATTCAAGGACGGATCAGAAATGTTTGGGTTGGTGCTATACTTCAAGCAAGTGGTGAGGAGTTCTCCAGAGTTAAAGGATCTGTGAGCTGTCCTTCAGATGTTCTAGGCAGGTACTCATGATCTGTTGGGCTAGACATTTCTGGTCTACAAAGTTGCTGATTTAGTAAAACAAAAAAACAAACCAAAAAAAAAAAAACACCCAAGAAAAATATGTATCTAAAATGTTTAGTTACCTAAGATTGAAGAGTAATCAGAATTTTCTGGCTAATGTCAGCACTTTTTTTTTTTTTAATCAACAGATGCACAGATTTAGCTAATCATCCTCCTCAGTCTGGTTGACTCTCATCATCAGACTTTGTAGGTGCCCTTTTTCCTTCTGTTAATTTTTGTACTCTCTCCCTTCATTCTCTTTCCCTACCTCTACTGTTTTTCCTCCCTCTCCACAGTTATCACACAAATGGTGTATTTGATATATGCCCTTCTGAATCCCCTGCCACACAAGAGGCAACATCACACACTGTTTAAGAATGGAGGCATTGGAACCTCAGTTCCATCCCTCACTCTACCAGTGTGACCTTAGCAAGCTGTTTAGCATCTCCATTCTTCAGTTTCCTAATTTATGTCTCATTATTGGGTGATTAAATTAGTTGATCTATAATACAGCATAAAATTAGTGCCTGGAATAAAGTAAGTGCTTGTAAACCCTTGAAAACATACATACAGTCTGTGTTTTAAATGGATATATTTACAAACTAGTAAAAAAGCAAAATGGCTGTCTGGGGAGGCCTTACAAATAGCTGTGAAATGAAGAGAAGTGAAAAGCAAAGGAGCAAAGGAAAGATATAAGCATCTGAATGCAGAGTTCCAAAGAATAGCAAGAAGAGATAAGAAAGCCTTCCTCAGTGATCAATGCAAAGAAATAGAGGAAAACAACAGAATGGGAAAGACTAGAGATCTCTTCAAGAAAATTAGAGATACCAAGGGAACATTTCATGCAAAGATGGGCTCGATAAAGGACAGAAATGGTATGGACCTAACAGAAGCCT
>NW_011494529.1:3136659-3137844 GCF_000754665.1 Bison bison bison
CACAGCCCAGATAATCACGATGGTGTGATCACTGACCTAGAGCCAGACATCCTGGAATGTGAAGTCAAGTGGGCCTTAGAAAGCATCACTATGAACAAAGCTAGTGGAGGTGATGGAATTCCAGTTGAGCTATTTCAAATTCTGAAAGATGATGCTGTGAAAATGCTGCACTCAATATGCCAGCAAATTTGGAAAACTCAGCAGTGGCCACAGGACTGGAAAAGGTCAGTTTTCATTCCAATCCCAAAGAAAGGCAATGCCAGAGAATGTGCAAACTACCACACAATTGCACTCATCTCACATGCTAGTAAAGTAATGCTCAAAATTCTCCAAGCCAGGCTTCAGCAGTACGTGAACTGTGAACTTCCTGATGTTCAAGCTGGTTTTAGAAAAGGCAGAGGAACCAGAGATCAAATTGCCAACTCAGCTGGATCATGGAAAAAGCAAGAGAGTTCCAGAAAAACATCTATTTCTGCTTTATTGACTATGCCAAAGCCTTTGACTGTGTGGATCACAATAAACTGTGGAAAATTCTGAAAGACATGGGAATACCAGACCACCTGATCTGCCTCTTGAGAAACCTATAGACAGGTCAGGAAGCTACAGTTAGAACTGGACATGGAACAACAGACTGGTTCCAAATAGGAAAAGGAGTTCATCAAGGCTGTACATTGTCACCCTGCTTATTTAACTTATATGCAGAGTATATCCTGAGAAGTGCTGGGCTGGAAGAAGCACAAGCTGGAATCAAGATTGTTGGGAGAAATATCAATAACCTTAGATATATAGATGACACCACCCTTATGGCAGAATGTGAAGAGGAACTAAAAAGCCTCTTGATGAAAGTGAAAGAGGAGAGTGGAAAAAGTTGGCTTAAAGCTCAACATTCAGAAAATGAAGATCATGGCATCTGGTCCCATCACTTCATGGCAAATAGATGGGGAAACAGTGGAAACAGTGTCAGACTTTATTTTTGGGGGCTCCAAAATCACTGAAGATGGTGACTTCAGCCATGAAATTAAAAGATGCTTACTCCTTGGAAGGAAAGTTATGACCAACCTAGATAGCATATTCAAAAGCAGAGACATTACTTTGCCAACAAAGGTCTGTCTAGTCAAGGCTATGGTTTTTCCAGTGGTCATGTATGGATGTGAGAGTTGGACTGTGAAGAAGGCTGAGCTCCGA
>NW_011494529.1:3138163-3140961 GCF_000754665.1 Bison bison bison
TGGTCATGTATGGATGTGAGAGTTGGACTGTGAAGAAGGCTGAGCGCCGAAGAATTGATGCTTTTGAACTGTGGTGTTGGAGAAGACTCTTGAGAGTCCCTTGGACTGCAAGGAGATCCAACCAGTCCATTCTGAAGGAGATCAGCCCTGGGATTTCTTTGGAAGGACTGATGCTAAAGCTGAAACTCCAGTACTTTGGCCACCTCATGTGAAGGCTTGACTCATTGGAAGACTCTGATGCTGGGAGGGATTGGGGGCAAGAGGAGAAGGGGACGACAGAGGATGAGATGGCTGGATGGCATCTCTGACTTGATGGACTGAGTTTGAGTGAACTTCGGGAGTTGGTGATGGACAGGGAGGCCTAGCGTGCTGTGATTCATGGGGTTGCAAAGAGTTGGACATGACTGAGCGACTGAACTGAACTGAACTGAAGTTATATTTAGTTTACTTTCATTGGTGTTAAGGTCTATGAGTATTGACAACTCATGGTGGCAGGAATCTACTACCGTAGTACCACACACAAAAGTATCATTGCCCTAAAAATCCTGGTGCTTCCCCTAATTAACGCTTTTCCTCTACAACTCCCTCATATGTTCTCTATCTCTATCATTTTGCCTTTTCTGAAATGTCATATAAATGAAATTATAGAGTATGTAATCTTTTGAACTGACTCCTTTCATATAACAGTATGCACGTAAGATTCATGGGTGTTGTTGCATGAATTAATAGCTTAATTCTTTTCTATCACTGACTTGTGTTCCATTTTATGAATTAGCACAATTTGGTTACCATTCATCTATTGAAGGACATCTTGGTTGCTTCCAAGTTTGGGCAATTATAAATAAAGTTGCTAAAAACATTTCCATGCTGCTTTTTGTGCAAACATTGTTCCTAGCTTTATCAGGTGTAAGATGGATACAGCTTACAGCCGGTAAGAAGTTGCTGTGTACCATAGGGAGCCTAGTCTGGTGTTCTGTGATGACCTGGAGGGATGAGATGGGGGGAGGGGAGGGAGGGGATGTATGTATAATTATGGCTGGAGGCTAGGGAGGAAGGGAATGTATGTATAATCATGGCTTATTTGCACCGTTGTGTGTCAGGAATCAACACAATAGTGTAAAAAAATTTTTTTTTAATGTATTTAAAAAGAGAAAACGAAAAATGAAATTGACTAGTATTTTATTTTCTCATGTTGATATGTGAATTTGGTAACAAGTATGTATTAGTTTCCTAAAATGAATAGCGTTGTTTTACTGTTTTATTTTTCTATCCATAAAAGTACTTGTTTAAGATTGGAATATTTATTTCTTAAAAATTTGGTTTATTTCATCTGAAAATCTGTCTATACTGTGGCTATTTAGGTAAACAGAAGTTTTTGGTTACCATTTCATTTTTAAAAATATTTACTGATTCATTAAAATTTATAATTTTAGGTACCAGTTTTAGCATTTTATATTTTTCTGGAAACACATACATTTTGTATAGGTTCTCAGAAGTATTATTGTTTTATAAAAACATCTGTTATATCTCTATTTCTCTTTTTCCCTTCTCTCTCTGTGTGTGTCTGTACATGTGCCTGTATATGTATTTTCTTCTATGTCAGTTTGTCCTTGATAGAGATTTATTTATATTATTGATATTTTTTAAAAAATGCAGTGCTATTTATCTGTTTTTTTCTTTTTCATCTATTTCTGTTCTTTATTATTATTTTTTTGTTTCTTTGTGTTTATCTTAATATTCTTTTTCTAACTTTTCTTTTTTTGTAATTCTGCAACAAAAATCCAGGTAACATAGCATTTATCCTCTTAACATATTTTTAAACTTATAGTATAGTACTGTTAGCTATATGCATATATGATATGTATTTGTATATTCTTGTACGGCAGATTTCTAGAACTTTTTCATCTTGCATGACTAAGATTCTATACTCATTGAGCAGCAACTCCCCAGTTCCCTCTCTCCCTAGCCCCTGGCAACCACCACTGTATTTACTGCTTCTATGAGTGACTAGTTTAGACACCTCATTTAAGTGGAATCATATAGCACTTGTCTTTTGTGATTGACTATTTTCACTTAGTATAAGGTCTACAGTGTTGTAGTGTATGACAGAACTTCCTTCTCTGTTAAGGCTGAATAACATTTCATTGTGTGTTTATATTACATTTTTCTTATTCATTCATCCTAATGGATATTTACATTTTTTCTACCCTTGGCTATTGTAAGCAGTGCTGCAATGGGCATGGAGGTACAAATATCTCTTCAAGATAGTGTTTTCAATTCTTTTGGGTAAATACCCAGAAATGAGATTGCTGGATCATATTGTAGTTCTATTTTAATTTTTTATAGAAACTCTGTACTATTTTCCGTACTGATTGAAACATTTTATATTCCCATCAACAGTGCACAAAGGTTTCAATTTTTACAATCCATGTCCAAGTTTGTTATATTTTTCCTCTCTTTTTTCTTTCTTCTCTTTCCTTTTAATAATGGCCACCCTAAGAATGGTAAAGTAATATTTTATTGTGTCTTTTATTTGCATCTTCCTGATGATAGGTTATGTTGAATATCTTGTTATATATCCATTGGCCACTCATATGTCATCTTTGGAGAAATGTCTATTTAAGTTCTTCGCCCATTTTTTAATCGATTTTTTTCCCCGCTATTCAGTTGTAATTTTTTTTTTAAAGCTTACTGTTGAATGATTCTTTTATTTGTTTTCAGTCTTCTTTATTTTTTAATAAATGTATTCAGAACTAAAATTTTCCTTTTAAATACTGCTATAATTGTATCTCACAAAA
>NW_011494529.1:3141061-3143182 GCF_000754665.1 Bison bison bison
ATCTCACAAAATTTGTCATATAGTTCTTTTATTATTTTTCAACTCTAAATTGTAATAGTTTCCTTCTGCTGTAATTTTAACCCATGGATTATTTAGTAGTATTATTTAATTGTTAGATATATGAAATTTCAAAGTTATCTTTTTATTTAACTATGACATTACAGTATGGCAATTAGAAGACCTAATTTGTTTAATTTCTATTCTCTGCTTCCTACTGGGCATTCAATATTTGTCTGAATTCTGTGAACATTTCAAGCATGTTGAAAAACAAAAATGTAGTCTTTATTCAATCAGTGTAAAGCTATTTACATTAGTTCATATTGGTCATGTGCTTTTTTTCCCCAGAGTGTATTAAAAAATATTATTTTACTGAAGTTTAGTTGATTTACAATGTTGTGTTATTTCCTGGTGCACAGCAAAGTGTTTCTTTTCCATTATGGTTTATTATAAGATATTGATATATATATGTATTTTTTTTCCAGGTGGTTGAAAACATTTATTAAAAAAGAAAACTTTGACACTCTTAGAAGAAAAATGTCACAAAGGATAAGAACTAAAACTAAACTAGAATATTACAATTCATAAAAGAAAAAAATGGATATATTTGAATGCACTAAAATTTTAAAACTTAAAAAAACACCATAAACAAACCATAGACACAAGAATAATACATGCAACACAATAAAGAACAAAGAATTAATATTTAGAATATATAAAGGAAACAGTCAAAAATATATACAAAGATGTATTTTCAAGGATGTTCATATTAGAACCTTTTCTTATTGAAAGGAAACTGGCAACAACTTATATGTAAAAGGCAAGATTAGTCAAATAATTTATAATATGTGCACTCACAAAAATGCTACAGTGCAACTAAAAATCATGTGAAAGAAATTTTATTAAAATAGGAAAGTACTCATAACATACTACTAAATGAGGAGGTAAAAATTTTTCATCTCAAAAATTAACTTAGGTTAAGCAAATACAAGCATAGAAGACAAGGTACACATAGAGCTAAATAGTACTAATAACCATTTTTTTACTTTATTTTTTAACTTTACAATATTGTTTTGGTTTTGCCATATATCAACATGAACCCACCACAGGTATACACGTGTTCCCCATCCTGAACCCTCTTCCCTCCTCCCTCCCCGTACCATCCTTCTGGGTCGTCCCAGTGCACCAGCCCCAAGCATCCAGTATCGTGCATCGAACCTGAACTGGTGACTCGTTTCATATATGATATTATACATGTTTCAATGCCATTCTCCCAAATCATTCCACCCTCTCCCTCTCCCACAGAGTCCAAAAGACTATTCTATACATCAGTGTCTCTTTGCTGTCTCAAAAAACAAGACCAGGAGCTGACTGTGGCTCAGATCATGAACTCCTTATTGCCAAATTCAGACTTAAATTGAAGAAAGTAGGGAAAACCACTAGATCATTCAGGTATGACCTAAATCAAATCCCTTATGATTAAACAGTGGGAGTGAGAAATAGATTTAAGGGCCTAGATCTGATAGAGTGACTGATGAACTATGGAATGAGGTTTGTGACATTGTACAGGAGACAGGGAGCAAGACCATCCCAGTGGAAAAGAAATGCAAAAAAGCAAATGGCTCTCTGGGGAGGCCTTACAAATAGCTGTGAAATGAAGAGAAACGAAAAGCAAAGGAGCAAAGGAAAGATATAAGCATCTGAATGCAGAGTTCCAAAGAATAGCAAGAAAAGATAAGAAAGCCTTCTTCAGCGATCAATGCAAAGAAATAGAGGAAAACAACAGAATGGGGAAGACTAGAGATCTCTTCAAGAAAATTAGAGATACCAAGGGAATATTTCATGCAAAGATGGGCTCGATAAAGGACAGAAATGGTATGGACCTAACAGAAGCAGAAGATATTAAGCAGAGATGGCAAGCATACACAGAACTGTACAAAAAAGATCTTCACAGCCCAGATAATCACGATGGTGTGATCACTGACCTAGAGCCAGACATCCTGGAATGTGAAGTCAAGTGGGCCTTAGAAAGCATCACTACGAACAAAGCTAGTGGAGGTGATGGAATTCCAGTTGAGCTATTTCAAATTCTGAAAGATGATGCTGTGAAAGTGCTGCACTCAA
>NW_011494529.1:3143282-3143906 GCF_000754665.1 Bison bison bison
AAGCCAGGCTTTAGCAATACGTGAACCGTGAACTTCCTGATGTTCAAGCTGGTTTTAGAAAAGGCAGAGGAACCAGAGATCAAATTGCCAACATCTGCTGGATCATCGAAAAAGCAAGAGAGTTCCAGAAAAACATCTAATTCTGCTTTATTGACTATGCCAAAGCCTTGACTGTGTAGATCACAATAAACTGTGGAAAATTCTGAAAGACATGGGAATACCAGACCACCTGATCTGCCTCTTTAGAAACCTATATGCAGGTCAGGAAGCAACAGTTAGAACTGGACATGGAACAACAGACTGGTTCCAAACAGGAAAAGGAGTATGTTAAGGCTGTATATTGTCACCCTGCTTATTTAACTTATATGCAGAGTACATCATGAGAAAGGCTGGGCTGGAAGAAGCACAAGCTGGAATCAAGATTGTTGGGAGAAATATCAATAACCTCAGATATGCAGATGACATCACCCTTATGGCAGAATGTGAAGAGGAACTCAAAAGCCTCTTGATGAAAGTGAAAGTGGAGAGTGAAAAAGTTGGCTTAAACCTCAACATTCAGAAAACGAAGATCATGGCATCTGGTCCCATCACTTCATGGCAAATAGATGGGGAAACAGTGGAAAC
>NW_011494529.1:3144006-3173293 GCF_000754665.1 Bison bison bison
TGGCATCTGGTCCCATCACTTCATGGCAAATAGATGGGGAAACAGTGGAAACAGTGTCAGACTTTATTTTTGGGGGCTCCAAAATCACTGAAGATGGTGACTTCAGCCATGAAATTAAAAGACGCTCACTCCTTGGAAGGAAAGTTATGACCAACCTAGATAGCATATTCAAAAGCAGAGACATTACTTTGCCAACCTAGATAGCATATTCAAAAGCAGAGACATTACTTTGCCAACAAAGGTCTGTCTAGTCAAGGCTATGGTTTTTCCAGTGGTCATGTATGGATGTGAGAGTTGGACTGTGAAGAAGGCTTAGTGCCAAAGAATTGATGCTTTTGAACTGTGGTGTTGGAGAAGACTCTTGAGAGTCCCTTGGACTGCAAGGAGATCCAACCAGTCCATTCTGAAGGAGATCAGCTCTGGGATTTCTTTGGAAGGAATGATGCTAAAGCTGAAACTCCAGTCCTTTGGCCACCTCATGCGAAGAGTTGACTCATTGGAAAAGACTCCGATGCTGGGAGGGATTGGGGGCAGGAGGAGAAGGGGACGACAGAGGATGAGATGGCTGGATGGCATCAGTGACTCGATGGATGTGAGTTGGGTTAACTCCGGGAGTTGGTGATGGACAGGGAGGCCTGGTGTGCTTTGATTCATGGGGTCGCAAAGAGTTGGAGACGACTGAGCGACTGAACTGAACTGATACAAGGTTATTGTTACCATCTTTCTAAATTCCATATATGTGCGTTAGTATACTGTATTGGTGTTTTTCTTTCTGTAGTTCCCTGTACTACACAGTATAATTTTGTTATCTATTTTATACATAATAGCTCATGTATGCTAATCCCAATCAATCTCTTAATTTATCTCTCCCCAACCCTCTTTCTCTTTGGTTACCATACATTTTTTTCTATATCTGTGGGCCTGTTTCTGTTTTCATAAATAAGTTTATCTGTGTTATATTTTAGATTTCACATACAGGTGATATCATGTTGTATTTGTTTCTCTCTCTCTGACTTGCTTCACTTAGTATGACAATCTCTCAGCCCATCTGTGTTGCTGCAGATGGCATCATTTCATTCCTTTCATTACTGAGTACTATTCCATTGTATATATGCACCACATCTTGCTTATCTATTCAATTGTACGTGGACATTTAGGTTGCTTCCATGTCTTAACTACTGCATATAATGCTGCTGTGAATATTGGGGTGCATGGATCTTTTTGAATTAGAAATTTCTCTGGATATATGCCCTGGTGTGGGATTGTTGGGTCATATGGCAAATCTATTTTTACTTTTTTAACTAAAAAAACTATTTTCCTTCATACTGTTTTCCATAGTGGCTATACCAATTTACATTTTCGCCAAAATGTAGAATGGTTCCTTTTTCTCCACATCCTATCCAGCATTTGTTATTTGTAGACTTTTTAATGATGGCCATTCTGACCCATGTGAGGAGATATCTCATTGTAGTTTTGATTTGCATTTCTCTAATAATTAGTGGTTTCAAGCATCTTTTCATGTGCCTATTGGCCATCTGTATATCTTCTTTTGGAGAAATGTCTATTTAGTTCTTCTGCCCGTTTTTTGATTGGGTTCCTTGTTTTTTGTTATTGAGTTGTATGAGCTGTTTGTATATTTTGGTAGGGTATCTTCTAATCCCTGCTAGTTTTCAGGGATTAGGGAGATGAAAACACAGTGAGGAGATCTTGAATTTAAGAAAATAAAACAGGCAGAGGAAATACTTAGAATGATCACAATGCCACTAGTAGTGCCAGGTATATCAGAACAGACCTGTGGTTGGCCTTTGGCTGTGGCTATTTCCCAGCCCAATTTTTCACCCAGGCTGTCATGGGAGTCTGTGAACCTTGTTTTATCTGTTTATCATCTAATCTATCATCATCTATCTAATTTGTTTGTTTAGGAAAAGAAGAGTAATTATCTTTTGAAAGCACCCATAAATTCTGGCTAGAACACTATGTGCTTTAACCTTTTAAAATGTACTAAATTTATAAATTAATGAGAACATACACTCCATGGACTTGTCAAATCAAATAAATGTTTATATGCTGTAAAAGATTAAAACGTAGTTTTTTATGCTGTAAAAGAAGGAAACAATTGAATTTGTGAATCTAGTGCTGGCAAATGATGATTTTGAGTAAGATATGAAGAACTGATTATAAATAAGGTTTTAGGAACAAATGTTATTTCGAAAGCAGATGTCATTTACCACTCCTTTCCCTAGTGAGTACAATTCCTTGGTTTCCAGTGGAGCTTCTGCTTCCCAAGTGAAAAGTGAAATTTAAGACATTTTAAAGAGTTTAGCTGTTTATTTTATTTATTTACCTCTTGGTTGTCTTTCCTAATCATGGAGAAACCTCTTTCTGATTAATGAACAATTTCTGGCTCTGTTTCAGTATCTGGCTGCAGTACATTTGCTATTTGATATCTGAGAGATGTACAACATGTTCACAGTGAATTCTCCAACTGAAAACAGTAGAGTTCAAATAAAGTCAATTAATTCACAGAGTGAATGGATTGAAGCCCAGAATCGCGTGTCTTGTGGAGGCCTTTTTGATTCACTTGCCAGAAGATATCTGTTTATAAATGCAGAAACGTAACTCTTTGGTACTATGGCAGTTACAACCTGATCTGATTCCCCCCTCCCCCACCCTGCATGTGTGGTGGATGATCTCAGACAATTAAGTTATATTTCACCTGCATTTCAAACATTTGTTGCATCCTCTCTCTCCCAATAATTCAGTCATGTCTTCTGCTTTAAGATATAGATCTTCGCCTCATTTTCTGTCAGTCTCTTCCACACTTCCAGTTTCCACTTTTATTTCCTTTCTGTTTTCTTCCTTTCCCCCTACATTTTCTTCCAGTTCTCCTACTCTCCATGGTTTCTTTCTCTCTCTTACCTGCTTCTTCTTCCTGAGACAGGCTGGGACCTTTGCTGCAGCACTGTCACCTGGACAAACATCTCCTTGAGCAACAAAATACAAAGAAACTATAATGAACTATAAATAACTATGTGCTCCTGCAGTTGGGGTAAATTATGGACAAGATACAAAAAGACCAATAACCCAGCTGTCACTTCTAAAGAGCCAGGAGCAAAAGAAGGGGGTTGGGAGCAAAAGCAGGGTGCAGCACATGCCCCCCTGCACACACGACCACCAAACAGGCGGGTAAACCACCAAAGCCACCCCTCCGGCCGACTCCTGGACCCACCCCTACACTCATCCTGTGTAGAACCAGCTTGCCTTGCCTGAGGAGCGAGAAAGCTAGCAGGGAAAACTGTTACTTGTTTTCACTCCCTTGTGCTGCAGCACAAGTCCCAGTAAAGCCTTGCCTGAATTTCTTATCAGGACTCTAATCAGTATCTATTGATTAAGGAGGCCAAGAGCCCTGGCAGGTAAGGTTTCCTTTCCTCTCTCTCTCCCTTCCTTCTTCCAGCCCCCTCAGCCCGGATCCCTGAGATGGCTTCTCTGCAGGCTCGTGAACACAGTCTCTCCCAGCAATTAGGAGCCTCATTCTCCTCGCACTTTGATTCCATTATTCTCTCACACAGTGTGTCTGGGGACTGGCTGTCGACATTGAAGCTCTCGCTCTCGCCTAACTTGCCTACAGATCTTGACCCTGTACCTTTAGTTGCTTTGTTGCTGTTTATTTTACACTGGATTTCTCTTTTTTGCTCGAGTTCTATGCTGTATGCTCGCTCTGGCTTAACTCAGCTTGGCTAGTGATCAAACATCTCTTTTTAGGTCTCATGTTTTAAATTGGATGCAGTCCCTGATACAAAAAAATAACGAGTAGTATCATATTCTGAAAGGTCTGGTAACCAGGATTCTGAATAAGACTTTACTTTGACTTCAAGGATAACAACCTAACTGGGGATTCCCATAGCTGTGTTCTTCCCATGATATTGCATGAGATTGGATACCATCTTATATATCAGGTCTAGCCCCCTCCTGGCCTTGTTACATCCCGTCAGACACTCTATACTGAACTGTGGGATACTCTACCTAGAAACTACTGACAAGATGTTTCTGTTCATTCCTGCATTAACAAAACCCTATTTCCCTCCTTTAACAAATTATGTTGTCCATATTCCTTCCACCCTGTTTTTAATTTTGAATGTTGTGTGCTTCTTCTTTCTTCAGCAGGGGGATTAGAATTTTCCAGAGAATAATTGACCCTCCTTTCTTGAAATACAATTTTCTTTTGGTGCTTTGACCAAACTTTATTTTTGTCCAACCTCATTACTCTTTTCTTTTTAGTATTGCTTACACACACCTTTGACTGTGTGGATCAAAAACTGTGGAAAATTCTGAAAGAGATGGGAATACCAAACCACCTGACCTGCCTCCTGAGAAATCTGTATGCAGGTCAGGAAGCAACAGTTAGAACTGGACATGGAACAACAGACTGGTTCCAAATAGGAAAAGGAGTATGTCAAGGCTGTATATTGTCACCCTGGTTATTTAACTTATATGCAGAGTACATCATGAGAAATGCTGGGCTAGATGAAGCACAAGCTGGAATCAAGATTGCCAGGAGAAATATCAATAACCTCAGATATGCAGATGACACCACCCTTATGGCAGAAAGCAAAGAAGAAATAAAAAGCCTCTTGATGAAAGTGCAAGAGGACAGTGAAAATGTTGTGTTAAAACTCAACATTCAGAAAACTAAGATCATGACATCCAATCCCATTACTTCATGGGAAATAGATGGGGAAACAGTGGAAATAGTGACAGACTTTATTTTTGGGGCTCCAAAATCACTGAAGATGGTGACTGCAGCCATGAAATTAAAAGACACTTGCTCCTTGGAAGGAAAGTTATGACCAACCTAGACAGCATTTTAAAAAGCAGAGACATTACTTTGCCAACAAAGTTCCATCTAGTCAAGGCTATGGTTTTTCCAGTAATCATGTATGGATGTGAAAGTTGGACTATAAAGAAAGCTGAGCACCAAAGAATTGATGCTTTTGAACTGTGGTGTTGGAGAAGACTCTTGAGAGTCCCTTGGACTGCAAGGAGATCCAACCAGTCTATCCTAAAGGAAAACAGTGCTAAATATTCATTGGAAGGACTGATGCTGAAGTTGAAACTCCAATACTTTGGCCACCTGATGTGAAGAACTGACTCATTTGGAAAGACCCTGATAATGGGAAAGATTGAAGGCAGGAGGAGAAGGGGCTGACAGAGGATGAGATGGTTGGATGGCATCACCGACTCAATGGACATAAGTTTGAGTAAACTCCGAAAGAAGTTGGTGATGGGCAGGGAGGCCTGGTGTGTTGCAGTCCATGGGGTTGTAAAGAGTTAGACATGACTGAGCAACTGAACTGAACTGACACACATCTCATCCTTACTGGAACTGGTAAACCTATTGATCTCCATGAGAACTTGGAGCCCTATTCTCACTTACACTCTTTCTTGTACTGATCTCATCCCATCTTAATGGTAATTTTGCCTAGTGATTTTCTCAGAACATCTGGCTTTGTTCATTCTATATGCCTAATGTTAATGGATATGTGTTCATAAATTAGTAAAAGTTGTATCTTTTTCAAGTGTGATTGAGAGCTTTCAATGATATAGTGTTTTCAAAATTTTCATGTAAAAATAAAACACTAAATAATAATGGCAAACATTTATTAGGAAAAACAGATATTTCAGGAACACCTGTAAACATTTTATGTGCCTCCTTTAGTTGAATCATTACAGTTTCCTATAAGCAGAAATTGCTATTTTCTCCATTTTATAGATGAGGTAACTGATGCTAAAGAGAATGTATTAGTCTCAGTACTGATATGTCTGATTTAAACAAAAGGAATTTACTAAAAGAATGGATGGGATGATTGAAAAGCCAGGTTCAGAAGATACTCCCAACAACGCAACCTAAAATCAACTCTGTAAAACCAATTCATGAAGGAAAATATTGCTGCTACTGGCATAGAGCTAGTAATCAGCGGACACTAGAGACCAATGTTAGACCTGGAGTGTTATTTTTCAATGGTAACCTTTAAAGGTGAAGCTTCTCTATGACTCTGAATCTTTGGGCTATGAGCTTCTAATTCAAAGCCCATGGAGAATGCTGCTGATGTGCCAATTCAAATGCTCAAATATTGTCTGCTGAGGAGACTAAAGAAGTAAGCACCCAACTTCTTTAGCTTCTATGCTGAGAATTAGGCTATGCTCTAAGCAATACTTGTAAGGTAGAAAAGATCCCAAATATATGAAAGGAGTTAAGATAATAAGTATCTAAAAAGAATGGCAAAAGTCCAATACAAGAATTTGCCCAAACTCACAATGCTGAGGTGTTGAAGGAGGGTTTGCTAAGATCCAGGAATGAACTATGCTACTATGCTGCCTCCCAGGCTAGAAATGGGAGCTAGTGAAAAAAAACTGTTTAAGCAAAGCATAGAATTCTAAAATACAAGTATTGGGGGACTTCCCTGGTGGTCCAATGGTTGAGAATCTACCTGCCAAGTCAGGGGACATGAATTCTACCCCTGGTTGGGAAACTAAGATCCCACATACTGTGGGGCAACTAAGCCAATTCACCACAACTACTGAGCCTGGGCTCTAGAGCCCCTGTTCCACAAGAGAAGCCACCGTCAGCATACCACGATGAGTAGCCCCCGTTCACCACAACTGAGAAAGCTCGTGGCAGCAACAAAGACCCAGCACAGTCAAATAATAAAATAAAATACAAGTGATGGAAGGCTCCTTAGAGGTGACCTAGACTAGAATTCCTTGTAGACTCCCCTCTTCACCCCCTTCAGACACATTGTCTTCATTAACCCAAATTTGGCTAATTCTGCTCCTATAGAGTGGTACTGTGCTATCTGACTGTCACCCTTGCTTCCTAATCTTGGTATTTGGGTTTCTGGTTTGGCATCTCACTCTTAGATTTCTGAGTTTTGGCTCATGATGCCTTTGGCTCCTTTTGCTGTTTCCTGATAGATAGGCTTCTTTTTTCTAAGTAAATGTGTTTTGTAAATAAACATAGAGTGAACTCCTCTTATATATCAGGATCTTTCATGTATATTATCTCATTTCTCCTTCTTAATCCTTATGACACATTTGTAAGGAAAGCACAATTATTGCCTTGTTGCAGATAAAGACACTGAGGTTTAAAGAAATTAATTCGTCCAAATTGCCACATCCTAAAAATGGAAGATTTGGGGTTTAAACCTGGCATGGTAAGACATCTAGGGGTGTCGCTAGTCCAACATGTTATCTCCCTGTGTCTCCTAGTTACTCTATTTCTCTGAACACTATTTACAGATCCGGGAGTTACTTCATGCTCAGAGGGCTCCTCTCAACTCCATTTCCTTTGACAATTATTTGACATATTGCTTTTTTAACCTTTTGTGTTCTTACACATTCTTCTATCTGAATGATGAACATCTCATTTTTTATCTTCCTTTTGGATAGCAACTGAGGAAATGGGATTTTTCCAGAAGCTGATTTTGAAATAGAAATGCTAAATTCCAGGTGTGTTAATAAAAGTTGCAATTCACCCACTTTTGTATTAATTATTAAGTTTATCAGAAAAATATATGTGAAACAACTACTATATTATAAACATAGAGATTTCATGTTGTTTCACTTTAGGTATTTTTTAGTATCCATTCTTTTTTTTCTATTTTTTTAATTTAGATATAATTGCTATATAATATTTTATTATTCTCAGGTATAGCATAATGATTCAACATTTGAATATATTGTACAATGGTCACTACACTGTCTATTATCCATCTCCACACATAGTTTCAAGTATTTCTCTTGTCATGAAAAATTTTAAGATTTGCTCTCTTAGCAGCCTTCAAAAATATAGTATTACTAACTACATGCTTGTACATTGAATCTCCAAGACTAATTTTTACAACTGGAAGCTGAAAGCTTGTAATTTTGGACTACCTTAACTCATTTTGTTCATTCTTCAACCTCTATCTCTGGTAATCATCAATCTATTCTATCTATGAGTTCTTTTATTTTTATTTTTTTTAATTTTTAGATTCCATTATGAGGTCATATGGTGTTTATCTTTCTCTGATTTATTTCACTTAGCATAATGCCTTCAAGGACCATTCATGTCATTGCAAAAGGCAAGAGTTTCTTCTTTTATATGGCTGAATTATATATATATATATATATATATATATATCATCTTTTCTTTATTGATTCATTCATCAATGGATATTTAAGTTGCTTGCATGTGTTGGCTACTGTGAATAATGCTGCAGTGAATGTGGGAGTGTAAACATCTTTTTAACCCACTCCAGCCTGGAGAACCCCATGGACAGAGGAGCCTGGTGGGCTGCTGTCCATGGAGTCGCTCAGAGTCAGGCGCGACTAAAGCGACTTAGCATGCATGCATGCATTGGAGAAGGAAATGGCAACCTACTCCAGTATTCTTGCCTGGAGAATCCCAGGGGCAGAGGAGGCTGGTGGGCTGCTGTCTATGGGGTCACACAGAGTCGGACACAACTAAAGCAACTTAGCAACAGCAGCAGCAAACATCTTTTTGAGTTACTGTTTTTATTTCCTTTGGATAAATACCTAGAAGAGAAGTTGCTGGATCATATAGTGGCCCTATTTTTAATTTTTGAGGAATGTTCATAGTATTTTCCATAGTGGCTACATCAGTTTACATTTCTACCAACAGTACACAAGGGTTCCTTTTTCTCCATATCCTCACAAACTCTTGTAATTTTCTATCTTTTTGATAATAGCCATTCTAATAGGTGTTAGGTCATATCTTACTGTAGTTTTGATTTGCATCTCCCTAATTATTAGTGATTTTGAGCATCTGTTAATCTTTGGAAAAAATTTTAATCTCCTTGATTTTGTTATCTCCACTTTATATAATAAAAAGCCTGAAGTTCAGAGAAATGATGTGCTTGCCTAAGGTCACACAGCTAGAAAGTAATAGTGCTTGTATTTTATCAAAAAGATTTTTGGTAGTATACTGATTAAAATCCAAAGGGTAGAGAAACAAGAATATGTGCTGGGCTCAATAGTAGTGAGAAGTCCATACCCAAACACAATGCTTATCTAAATGTGAGGTTTAGAAGAAAAGGGTCTTTAGAAGACCCACATCCTAAACCATTAGACTTAAAAGCAGTGAGTAGCAAGTAATGTGCAAGAGATATACCCTCTCTGAAGTGCAGTGTGAAGAGAAAATCAAATTTGAGGGTGGAGTAAACACTGAAAAATAATCTCTCTGGCAGACCAATCCCCATTGTCAACCAAACAGGATAATCAAAAGGAAACAATCTTCCAGCCTAAAAGAATTCACCTTGGCATGTCATATTCAAACTTTCAAAACAAAGAAAAATGAGAAAATCATGCAGTTAGCCAGAGAAAAACAGTCACATTCAACATGGAATAAAAAAATAAGAATTATAGCAGACTTCAGAAACCATGCACACTGGAAGATAATGGGGTGACATCTTTAAGTGAGAGAAAACCCAAAGAATACTTCTATTACCAGTCACGAGAATAGGTTTACTTTTCCACTGAAAATGATCAGAGAACTGGACAATATACATAAAATAATTTTTCACACATTGAACAACAAACACTGCAGAACAGTAACCTCTTAGAAAAGGGAAAAAATGTGAGTTCTGTAACGTCCTGATGGCTTTATCTGGAGGAACTTCCTGGGCTGCATGTGGGGAGGGGGATTCTACACAGAACATAACATTCTCACTGAGTTCAAGATACAGGGCTAAGAGTTTGGAAAGATAGAAGTATGAAATGAAAGAGCAGATTGGAAAACCAAGAACAAAATTCCAATGGACTTGAAATATCCAAATATAACTGTAAAGAGGAAAAGTGTTTTAAAAATGAACAAATATAGACTCTACTTCTTCCCAAGATGGAGTAACAGAAACTAGATTTACTCTCCCATCTGAAACTACCAAGAAACAAACACCACCTCTCCCTGCAAAAAAGAAAAAAAAAAACTCAATGAATTTTAAGAAAGATGGGGAAAAATTAAGTTGGACCTATAATCTTCCCATCTTGCTGCCTTGAGGGGTTTTTCAGGCCCTGAAACAGGGGACAGGAATCAAGGACACCTTGAGTTGGGGAGATAGGGCTGACAGTCTGAGGATACCATGACAGGTTTTCAGGTCAAACTACTGGGGAGGGGAGAGCTGTACAGAGAGAGAACTCCAGAGATCTGTAGAAGATTCTCCTCGAGTCTTCAACAGAGAAATCAGCTCATACTTATAGGAACAGTATCTGAGGATGTTGAAAGAACCACCTGAAAGTATACAGAGACGAGTGCCCATGCAGGACTGGGGATAGTGCCTGTTTCTACCAGGCAGTCAGGAAAGCCTCATGAATCACAGGAATCTGGGTAGAGCACCCAAAGAACTAGCCTCGGTAGTGGAGAATAAACAGCTTCATACTAGGCAATGCTCTGATCCTCCCTAGTAAATCTTAAAAGCATGATCTGAAGGGATCAAACTGTGTCCCATTAATGGCATCGAAGAAGAAAACTCACAACTTTGTGGGAATACAAAAAAGTATCCAGCACAAAATAAGATAAATTCAATATCTGGCATTAAATTTAAAAAATAGCAGGCATATAACAAAGGAGAAAAGTGGACTCATAATGAGGCAAAGAAGATCAATCAGTTGATACTGATCCAGAGCTACCAAAGAAGCAGAATTAGCAGACATCATGTTGGTGATGGATAGCAAAGCCTGGCTTGCTGCAGTCCATGGGGTCACAAGGAGTTGGACATGACTGAGTGACTGAACTGAACTGAGCTGATGTTAAAACCATTATAACATATTCTGTATGTTCAAAAAAAGTAAGTATAGACATGGAAGATATATAGAGGCCCAAATTAAAGTTCTAGAGATAAAAATCACAATGTCCAAGGTAAAAAACACATTTAATGGGGTTATTGGTAGATTAGATACTATACAAGAAAAGATCAGTGAACTTGACACATAGAAATAGAAGCTAACAAAAATGAAACACAGGAAGAATTTTTTTTTTAAAAAGTGAAGGGAACATCAAAAAACTGAGTCAACATCAAGTAGCCAAATATAGACAAAATGAATATCAAGGGTTCCTTGAAGCACAGAAGAGAGGAGAAATTGAAAATACTTGAAGAAATAATCACTGAAACTGCTCCAGTTTGATAAATATTATAAACTCACAAAATCAGGAAGATTTATGAACCTCAAATGCAAAAAGAAAATTAAAAAAAAATCACACCAAGGAATATCTAATTATGTTGTTCAATACCAGTTATATAGAAAAAAATTTTAAAGCAACCAAATTAAAAAAAAAGAGACAGAGAAACAGATTTTAAAATGACAGGATATTTCTCATCAGAAATCCAATGAGAAGACAATGGAACACAATTTTAAAGTTTTGAAAGATATCAATTCTACTAAAAATGACCTAGCAATGTCACTCAATATCAACCAAAATATAAGCAGGTTTTTAAAAATCTAGCAGTTGGTAATATAAATCTACCATTTATATGAATATGTAAAGGGATCTAAGCTAGCCAAAACAATTTTGAAAATGAACAAAATTGGAGTACTTACACTCCTAATGTCAAAGCTTGCTATAAAGCTATTGTAATCTAGACAGTGTGGTATTGGTTGGTATAAGGAAGACAGAATAGTATCCAGAAATAGACCTACCTTAATACGTCAATTAATTTTTGACAAATATCCTAAAGCAATCCGCTGGGGAAATGGTGGTCATTTTTGCAGATTGTGTTGGAGGAACTAGAAATCTAGATAGAAAAAAATTTGGTTTTTAACTCATACTTTACCCAAAAATTGGACAGAGAAGCCTTGCAGACTATTGTCCATAGTGTTGCAAAGAGTCAGACATGACTGAAGTGACTTGACACACATCAGAACAGATTAGATCAGTCGCTCAGTCGTGTCCGACTCTTTGCGACCCCATGAATCGCAGCACGCCAGGCCTCCCTGTCCATCACCAACTCCCGGAGTTCACCCAGACTCACATCCATCGAGTCAGTGATGCCATCCAGCCATCTCATCCTCTGTCGTCCCCTTCTCCTCCTGCCCCCAATCCCTCCCAGCATCAGAGTCTTTTCCAATGAGTCAACTCTTCGCATGAGGTGGCCAAAATACTGGAGTTTCAGCTTTAGCATCAGTCCTTCCAAAGAAATCCCAGGGCTGATCTCCTTCAGAATGGACTGGTTGGATCTCCTTGCAGTCCAAGGGACTCTCAGGAGTCTTCTCCAACACCACAGTTCAAAAGCATCAATTCTTCGGCGCTCAGCCTTCTTCACAGTCCAACTCTCACATCCATACATGACCACTGGAAAAACCATAGCCTTGACTAGACGGACCTTTGTTGGCAAAGTAATGTCTCTGCTTTTGAATATGCTATCTAGGTTGGTCATAACTTTCCTTCCAAGGAGTAAGCGTCTTCTAATTTCATGGCTGCAGTCACCATCTGCAGTGATTTTGGAGCCCAGAAAAATAAAGTCTGACACTATTTCCACTGTTTCCCCATCTATTTGCCATGAAGTGATGGGACTGGATGCCATGATCTTCGTTTTCTGAATGTTGAGCTTTAAGCCAACTTTTTCACTCTCTACTTTCACTTTCATCAAGAAGCTTTTGAGTTCCTCTTCACTTTCTGCCATAAGGGTGGTGTCATCTGCATATCTGAGGTTATTGATATTTCTCCCGGCAATCTTGATTCCAGTTTGTGCTTCTTCCAGCCCAGCATTTCTCATGATGTACTCTGCATATAAGTTAAATAAACAGGGTGACAATATACAGTCTTGACGAACATGGATATACGCAAAAATTAACTCAAAGACCTAAATGTAATAGCTAGCACTTTAAGAAGTAAAAGTAGAGAAAGTTTTTGCAAATTCAAGGTAGGAAAAGATTTCTTAACTAATACCTCCCACATTTAAAACAGTAAGAGGAAAAAAAAGGATGTGAGGTTTAATCAAAATTAAAAATCACTGCTTTTTGAAGAAAATGTTAAGAAAATGAAAAAGCAAGTCACAAATTGGGAAAAAAGATATATATATATATATATGTTAAAAGACTTGGCATGCAGTATATATAATAAACTACAGCTTAATAACAGGAAGACAATCCAACTAAACATGGGAAAAGATTTAAACATATACTTCATCATTTCATCAAGGAAGATGTATTAATTGCTAATAAGCATATGATAAGATTCTTTTTTTAATTAAATTTATTTATTTTAATTAGAAGTTGATTACTTTACAATATTGTATTTGTTTTGCCATACATCAACATGAATCCGCCACGGGTGTACACATGTTCCCAATCCTGAACCCCCCTCCTACCTCCCTCCCCATACCATCCCTCTGGGTCATCCCAGTGCACCAGCCCCAAGCTTCATCATTAGTCATCAGGAAAATGCAATTTAAAACCAAAATAAGATACCACTACCTCACTCCAGTACTCTTGCCTGGAGGGTCCCACGGATGGGGGAGCCTGGTGGGCTGCGGTCCGTGGGGTCGCTGGGGGTCAGACACGACTGAGCGACTTTGCTTTCACTTTTCACTTTCATGCATTGGAGAAGGAAATGGCAACCCACTCCAGTGTTCTTGGCTAGAGAATCCCAGGGACGAGGGAGCCTGGTGCGCTGCCGTCTATGGGGTCGCACAGAGTCGGACACGACGGAAGTGACTTAGCAGCAGCAGCAGCATGCTTCTATTAGAATGCCTAAAATGAAAAAGACTGTAAGATCCAATGTTGGTTAGGATTCAGAACAATTGAATATCTGGTAGGCTGCTGGAGAGAAGTATAATATTACAACTATTTTGGAAAACAGTTTGATAATTTCTTAGAAAATGCTACATGCACTAACCATACATACCCAGTATGTCCACTCCTAGTTATTTACCCCCAAAGAAATGGAAAATGAAAGCACATGTGCCCAGAAAGCTGTGTAAGGGGATGTTTATAGCAGCTGTATTGGTAATCAGGCTGGAAACAACCTAAATGCCCATCAGCAGGGGATTAGATAAACAATTTCATTATATATACACACACAAGGAACATTACTCAGCAATGAAAAAGATTGATATACTTTTTAATGCATGACACAGATGAATTTCAAAAACATTATTCTGAGTGAAGGAAGTTAGACACAAAAGAGTATATACTGTATAATTTCATTTATATAGAATTTTAGAAAATTCAAATTAATCTATAATAGCAGAAAGCAGATCAGAAGTTGCCAAGGACAAAGGATTCATAAGATTGGCCATAAAAAAGCATTAGGCAGTTTTTTTGAGGGATGCAAATATTCTATTTCTTCATTATTACCAAGTCTCTCTGGATGTACACATTTGTCAAACTCACATCTGTCAAAACTCATTAAACTGTACACTTTTAAGTGGATGCCTGCACACAGGGCTTCCCAGGTGGCGCTAGTGGTAAAGAGCCTGCCTGTCAATGTAGGGGACTTCAGAGACTGGGTTTGATCTCTGGGTCGGAAAGATCCCCTGGAGGAGGAAACGGCGGCCCACTCTAGTATTCTTGCCTGGAGAGTCCCATGGACAGAGGAGCCTGGCAGGCTATGGTTGATAGGATCTCAAAGAGTCGGACATGCGTAAAGTGACTTAGTATGTGCTATAATCAATTAAAACATAGTCAAGGAAGAGATATTTAAGGGGAATGCAGAACAGAGTGTATCTGAGTGAATCATATAGAAGAAATCGCTATATTTGAGTTTAAAAGATGTAATACCTGTGCAATACAAAACATTTGGATTTGTTTTACAGCTTAGTAAAAAATTGAAACATATATCATTTGTTATCTATAACAGTAAATATATTCAGAACTAAGTCAAACACTTGATAATGTAAATGCCCAAACTATCAATCCCAGTTTTGCAATCTATATGAAAATCTGCCCCATATTTTCGATGATCTTGAATGACTGGATAGGTTCATGAGGTTTGATGAAATATTTTGGGGAGAGTAGGAAAAAACTGTCATCTACCTAATATTAAATAATATTGCATAGGTGAAAATGCATGGTTTTCTGCAGAAGCCATGCATGCATTTGCAGTCTCTCAGTTGTGTCTGACTCTTTGTGACCCTATAGACTATAGCCCACCAGGCTCCTCTGTCCATGAAATTTTCCAGGCAAGAAATACTGAAGTGAGTTGCCGTTTCCTTTTCAGGAGATCTTCCTGACCCCGAGTCTCTTGCCTCTCCTGCATTTACAGGTTGATTCTTTACCACTGAGTCAGAGTGATACCTATTGTTAATAAAGAAAATGATGAATCTTGTATAAGGTGAATGGAAGATGAGAGAGTTGTGTAGGCATCATTGTAATGTCGCTGATGGGAGATATCAAACACTGGAACTAGAATAGTGGTGGTGAGATTGAAATGACCCAGATACATTCTGAACATACTATTAATATCAAATCTTCTAGAATAAAGCTTTTTGTTGTTGGCTATTACACCACAGAAGAGCCTTTTATTTGTCAGCCAAGAAGCTACATTTCTAGCTTCCCTTTTCTTCAAGACTCTCTAATTCTGTACAGGCCACCAAACCAGGGATAAGGAATTGCCTTGGTAGAGAAAGACTTGAAATTACTTTGACTTTCAGACTGAGCACAGAAGCCTTGCTCAAACATCAAAGTTCAGCTTAGTAAAGATGAAGAGTCATTTGTAGGACGTTAATCAGGGCACGGTGAGTATTTGGTTAGTTGCGGGGGTACAAGAGTTTGTCTGATCTCAAGGTACTCAGGGACAAGTGGCTACGGCCACTGTCACACTGGGCTAAGCTTAGGGGCTGCAGGAGTACAACTGAAGCTTCCTAACTTCTACTGGTAGAAAAAATAAAGAAGGCTTTCCAGAAATTGTGCCTGAATGCTGAGCTGAGTGCTCCAGTGAAGAAAATGGAAAGGGTACCTCATGGAAGGCATCATCCTGTAGGCAGGGATTAGTCAGTCCCTGGAAGATATCCACAGAAACAATTGTTTGACAGTATCATTCTTGCAGCCTCTGTACTTCCCAATTTGAATTCATAAGAACACTGATGTTTTGAGAGGTACTCATAGGTGTTATATTTTCAAAAGAAAACAAAGAGAACAATACCCAAAGGTAATGAACAAATTTTTAAAAGTATATTTGTTATTATAGGCTTTCTCAAAGCATTTGATTTACTATTGTGAATTACTATTATTCAGGACAGATGTAAACACTTAAGTCGTGTCCGACTCTGTGTGACCCCAGAGACGGCAGCCCACCAGGCTCCCCTGTCCCTGGGATTCTCCAGGCAAGAACACTGGAGTGGGTTGCCATTTCCTTCTCCAATGCATGAAAGCGAAAAGTGAAAGTGAAGTCGCTCGGTCGTGTCGACTCTTAGCGACCCCATGGACTGCAGCCTTCCAGGCTCCTCCATCCATGGGATTTTCCAGGCAGGAGTACTGGAGTGGGGTGCCATTGCCTTCTCAGATGTAAACACAGCATGTAGCATTTTCTAGACTTGTCTGACTACAGAACACTATTTTTTGGTGGAACCCCTATAAATGTCTCAAATCGTTCTGGGAACGATTTAGGAAACATTATTGTATGCTACATGTTACTTAACTTTTCTTTTGGCATCTGTCAAGGACATTGAAAAGACATGTTCATGTTCAACTTCTCCTGGTTCTCATTCAAGTTCTTTCTCAAATGACCAAAATCTTATACTGAATTAGTTTCAGATTTCCGATAGTAGAAAACCTATCATTTTTTCCCACAATGCTGCAGTAAACACACAACAGCCTGGATTTGATTAGTCTGTCCAGTGCCACAGTCTCCCCAGGGCCAGGATGCAGCCTCGGGCATTCCAAGAGGACCTCAGGCTGAGAAAGAGTTCAGTCTCTTCTTGGCTCAGCCAGCTTCTGCACCTTAACGTCTCAGAGCCCACACATGAAGCTTACCCTTTACCTCCTAGATCCCAGCATAGAGTTTTTGGAAAAATTTTGGGCACCTACCATGTCATTAAGGACCCTGACATTTGTCCTCTTGCAGCCCCAAATCTTGCTTGAGAAGCCGAGCAAACCCGAAGACACACATTAGACTCCACTTGTTACTGGGTGACTTGTCTCTGAGGTTATGAGCTACTTACTTCCCATGAGAAACAGATTATTAGCCACCTTACCAGATGAAGACACTAAAGCTTAGAGAGATTTGATGATTTGTCCCAGGACTTAGAATGGCAAAACCTGCCCCCAGACCTGGAGGTAGGTAACCCCCAAGCCTGCAGCCTTAGATCCTCACCCTCTATGGTCACTCGGTGCCAAATGCACATGGTAGCTGGCTTTCAAGTCCTGGTTTTGAGAGAAGTCTCTTGCTTCTCCTTGTTTGAATGCTTCAGAAGGTAGTTCAGAATGTCTCTTTCCTTTTTTCTTTTCCTTTTAAAACAGAACACGTTCCAAGATATTCCCTTGAGGATATCTCACATAATGGCCGGTCCAAATTCTAAATGAAGAAACCTTTTGAGATTTGGTGATTATTTTCAGCACAACATTAAGATATACCCTCTAAACTCTGTGTGTGAGGCGGAAGTCTCCAAGCGCACATTCTGAACATCGATGAAGCATTCCCCTGAGGACACTACTATTCCCTTACAATCCCTATGCACCGCTTCTCAGATATTCTAAACTTTAACTCAAATAATTACCTTGTTGGATGGCTATTAGCATTACACACTTGATAAAAACCATGTCTGCCCAGCACTTTTGCAGGCTGTCATAACTTAGTTTATTATTATTTCAGATAATAATAACTTCTGATGGTATGAATGAATACATTCTTTATGTGCTTCTAGGTCAGAAACTTCTGCTGTTAATAAGATCCCTCTGAGTATTTCACATCTAATTTTGATCCCCACGCCATATTTTTACACACACACAAAGCATGTAGTTTTAATTTGATCATGACGGTTACTGTTTGAATAGATTTTTTTTAGACTTTGAGCATTCTGGTTATTTAAATGGACTCAGACAGTATAAACCAGACTCCCAGTGGCTTCTGGCAACCACCTGCTCAGTTCTCTACTGAGCCTTAATTAAGTCAGCTCCAACACAACAGTTCTTTAGAATTACATGCAAGGTCATAGGATTTCAATAAAGAATATTTCAACATGAGACCAGAATACCTATGTATATAACCTACCCTTGAATAAATTTTCTCCCCATTATGCTTTTCTGGAACACTGTTATCTTTTCATAGATCTTGGTCTTTTGCAATCATCTAGGTTTCTATTGGTTGAGTGACTGCTTTGTATCAGCTATCTTTAATTTCTTTTATTTTTATATCTACAAGGGAAATAACATAAACTCCAGATAAGGAAACTGTGGTTAGGACAGTGGTGACTTACTTTTTTGCTGCTATTAAATGATATAACTAAGGTTTAAATAGGCATTCATCGTTTACACAGAATGAAGATTCACTCTTAACCTAAATTGAGCATTTACTATATTTCTAATCACAGTTACATTGGTTTGAATCACATTAAATTGCTGATCTTTTACCTACAAAATAGCAATATCATGTGATTTAAAGTCAGACTTGATCCTAACAATAGCTTTACAAAGCAACTATTGTTAATGTTATTTTGCAAAAGAGGAAATTGAAGCTTAGCTAGGTTATATAATATGCACAGGGTTAAGCAGTCAATAACTGGTGTGCTTTTTCCTTTTTCACCGAGGCAATTCTTCTCTGTGAACTGGTGACTGTGACGAAGTAACGTGACACTTTTATTGTCCCCAGTGGTGGCAGTTCTGAGTTTGTTACTTCACTGACTTCATTCAATATATTGAGCACATGCTGTTTATGTGAATCACATATATTCAACTTTTGAAGAAACAGTGAAGTCGGAAATTAAGCTAGGCAGTCCAGATTTGGGTTAAAAAAAACACAACAAAGCAATCTGAATTAGATTTAGTTCAGTGCCTATTAGGTGGACCTGGAAGACCATTCCAAAAAAAATTCAGATATGGGTTATTATTGGAAGGGTGTGTAGCCTTTCAGAGTTTTTACTTTGGAAGTAACTACACCATTTGGGTATTGTAACTACACCCTGTGGATACTGTAGGTTTGTTAAATAGTCACTTTTATTGTTCTTTATGCTTGGAATGCCCTGTCCTTTATCACAAGGTTTTTGAAGTCTTAGCTCAACAGCCACATTCTCCATAAGAGTCCTCCAGTTTTCCCAGCTGCAAATGATCTGTGCCTAATTTTGGTTCTCATTGCATTTTGTCCTCACTTTTCATGTTACCAGTCAGCGGTTCCCAACCTTTTTGGTACCAGGGGACCGATTTCATGAAAAATTATTTTTCTACAGACCAGGGAGTTGGAGGGGATGGTTTCAGGATGATTCATACGAATTACGTTTTTTGTGCACTTTAATTCTAATCTAATGCAGCCAGCGATCTGATAAGAGGTACCAGTCTGCAGCCTGGAGGCTGTGGCCCCTGTTACCAGTCACCTTTTCCTCCGATGTTTATTTGATTATTTACCTATTCACTCTTCCATCTATCATTTACTATATGTCTATAAAGCTTTAGTCACTGTAATGCCTTAGGATACAGGGACAAAAAGATCCTCCTCAAAGACTTGGAAAAGAGGCAGATAAGTGAACAGAATATTTCAATACAAATATAGTTCTCTTATTTTTATTCCAGCTCAACACATGTGAAAAATGCATTCCTATCGGTAAGAGTTACTCATGATGGCTATGGTTCTGGTGGATGGTGTGGAGTGGTGGGAAGGAGAAGGAACAAAAAAGAGAAGAGCTATCCTCCCTTCTCCCCCCTCCCCTTCCCCACTCCACCCAGGATGGAGATAGGGAACACATGATATATGTCTCCCTAACTCAGTCTCCTCAGCTGGGCACCAGTGTGTGAGGTTAGCACAGGTGTTCCTGCTACAGAGAGGAGGTATGTTTATCCCGCATTTGGAGCATCCTCATGGCGGGTGAGTTTTTTGAAGGGAAAACTTCTGGGAGCTAAAGTTTGAACCAAATTATGAAGATGAGTTAACTACATGACTAAAGGAGGAAAGTCAAGTCAGATAGAAGGGATAGTTAATGCCTGAAAAAGCCTGAAGATAAAATACAGAATGCTGTGTGTGTGTGTTTGAGGAGGTGGGAGGGGAGATCTGATATAGCTATATGAGAGGGAATGGTGGGCAAGAATTGAGTGGTCAAGAGCAAGTATTCAGATAACAGGGTTTTGAAAAGGTCACACTTAATGGCTTGGAGAATGAGGAATATGTATATATTTTACATGCATCGTTAGACTGTGGTCTACCTGATGGCAGACTTTCATGTTGTCCATATCCTGGTATGCCAGACCTCTAGAACATCATTCCAGATATTTTAAAATTAACTTTAACTACATTGTAGCTCCATCTTCGATCTCACCTCTGGTCTTTCATTCTGGGTTGGCCAACTTGCAAGGCAGTGAATTTCAGGAGAATATTGTTAGTTTTGGGTGGACACTGGGAGACAGAGGCGCTGAGCTGTAAGTGAGAGCGTCTGCTTGGAAGAAATAAAGAAGGCATAAATCCATTATCACAATGACTTCAATACAGCATTCCTTCTCTGAATGGTATTTGTTCCTGTTTACTTTCTTCCTTGTGGCATCGAGCTGGGCTGCATTTGCCATTGAGGCATAATTACTATTTTATTATTATTTTTTCACAGATAAGTGGAGCATTTGAGCACAGCTGAATTGCTGGGAGCCTCAGTGGAAGAAATCTATTAGTGGTATGGCTTGAAACAATACACAAAAGGCCCCTGCGTGTGGTCTGCCCTCCACGCTTTCAACTTCCTTGTGTGGAACAATAAATCTCCAAGTCAGCTAGAATGCAGAGACTCCCATCCAACGAGAGAGGAGCCACATTTTATCTTTTATTCATTGGCAGGAACATTAGCTGTAGGAGGTATTCAAATCACACTTTTATTTAAACAAACACAGCTGGATCGCAGCCTCTTAATATAGCAATTCTCTAATGAAAAATAACAACATAGTATTTATCTCTTTTCTTTTGTGTGACTCTCAATTTGCTAAAATTAGGCAGACTTCAATCCCATACAAAATTGGCATGTTTTCATGACCAGAGCTCATCGCAACTAACTGCAAAATTATAATGGGGATGTAATTATAGGAGGGCATGTGAAATACACATCCTTTTGCTGCTGTAAGCTATATGGGGTTATACAATTATGTTGTAATAACATCATTTATCTTAAAGGAGTCAGACAGCTGACTTCATTTATTTAACTTGAGCACTCCAATTATGTGCTGTGTCAGTTTAACATAAATGTCTTGCCCAAAGAACATGGTGTAATAATAATCATAATAGCAATAATAATAATAATAATAGCACACGTTTGTATAGGGCTCTATGGAACACAAAGCATTTTATCACTGTGATCTTGCTGAGGCCTCATCACTGCTCCGTAAGGCAGGAATCTAGGACTGTGATTCATTTGCCCCATTTTTCTGGTGAGAAAACTGAGGCTTGGAGACATGAAGTGAGGTTGTCACAATTGAATGTAAGTGGTGAAATAAGAGTAAATTTCCTGATTTGACATTCAGGGATGGTTCTGCTGATGTACCCAAAGGTACCAGATTTTGGACAGTGTCACACATTTATTCTCATTTCTTAGGCTATTTTATCTCACAACCTTCATTTAAGGCCTATAGACCAGTGGTGGTGGGAATCACAGGTGTTAATTCTGTGATGTTGGGAAAATTTAATTTTGCAAATCCAAATTCTTTGTTAGGAAAAAAAATGCATTATAATGCCTACTAAGCAGATAAGTAGAAGACGTAAAAATTAAGTATGATAATGCTTGTCAAGACTATGGGTAGGCTCAGAAAATGAGTTTGTTCTCTTTCTCTGTAAGATAAGATTTTTTTTTTTTCATTTTATACACGATGAAATTGTCTGTTTTGCTTAATCTGCTCAAGTCACCAAGCTAGTGTTAGGGCAGTGACAGAAATCCACACCCTACTCTTTCCTATCTCCTTGCCATTAGCTTCAGTCAAATTGTAATATCTTTAAATGCTCACCATTGTTTTTCAGCTCTTTTTCAGTTCTTTACAAAATTCATTTCCTTAAATACCCACAGATGGAATAAAATCCTTGTCTTTTATTTGAACTAAAAGCTTTGGGCCCTTTGTCTGAGTGGAATTGACCACACGTCGGGAGAGAGCAGGGTTTAGAATCAGGAAGTTCCATTGAGCTTTTAGGCAGTGGTTGCTGCTGCTGCTAAGTCGCTTCAGTCATGTCCGACTCTGTGTGACCCCGTAGAAGGCAGCCCACCAGGCTCCCCTGTCCCTGGGATTCTCCAGGCAAGAACACTGGAGTGGGTTGCCATTTCCTTCTCCAATGCTTGAAAGTGAAAAGTGAAAGTGAAGTCGCTCAGTCGTACCCAACTCTTAGTGACCCCATGGACTGTAGCCCACCAGGCTTCTCCGTCCATGGGATTTTCCAGGCAAGAGTACTGGAGTGGGGTGCCATTGCCTTCTCCAGGCAGTGGTTACTAGCTGTGTGAATTTAGGCCAGTCTTGTGACTTCTCTCAGTTCAGGTCAGAGATAAATGCTATTTCAATTTGAACTTCCTGAGAATAAACCGAAGTACATGGTATTTCTAGGAGAGAAACACCTAGAAAAAAGAGCTTAAAATAAAAGACTTAGCTTACCTCATCGTGTGTGTGTTAGTCCCTCAGTCGTGTCCAGCTTTTTGCGACCCCATGGACTGCAGCACACCAGGCTTCTCTGTCATTCACCATCTCCCACAGCTTGCTCAAACTCATGTCCATTGAGTCAGTGATGCCATCCAACCATCTCATCCTCTGTTATTCTCTTCTCCTCCTGCCTTCTATATTTCCCAGCATCCGGGTCCTTTTCAATGAGTTGGCTCTTTGCATCAGGTGGCCCGGGTCCTTTTCAATGAGTTGGCTCTTTGCATCAGATGGCCAAAGTACTGGAGCTTCAGCTTCACCATCATCCTTCCAATGAATATTCAGGGTTGATTTCCTTTAGGATGGACTAGATGGATATCCTTGCAGTCCAAGGGACTCTCAAGAGTCTTCTCCAACGCCACAGTTCAAAAGCACCAATTCTTTGGCACTCAGCTTTCTTTATGGTCTAGTCCAACTCTCACTTCTGTGCATGACCACTGGGAAAACCACAGCTTTGACTATATGGACCTTTGTCAGCAAAATAGTCTCTGCTTTTTAATATGCTGTCTAAGTTTGTCATAGCTTTTCTTCCAAGGAGCAAGCGTCTTTTAATTTCATGACTGTAGTCACCATCTGCAGTGATTGCTCTGAGAAAACCATTCCAGGTAGGCAGGAGGGGAAGTCAGGCTATATACAAGTTTGCAACACATGGAGCAGGCAGTCTGAATATTAAAGATCATGTAGCAAGTTAAGGAATTTGCCATTCTATTTATGGGAAGATACAAGCCTCTGGACTCGCTGAATTCATTCCTTTTATACGCACTTCAGCTCTGGGGCCAATCCTCTTTCCTTGTCCACCTTGCTTCTCAGTTCCCCAGAGCTCCTCAGCAATCTCCTTGGGGGGTGGCAGCATCACTGTTTTGCAGTTTATGGAGCCCTCATTCATGGCCAGAAATCACCAAAGGCTGTGACATTTCTTGTTTATTAATATGGCAGGAGATATTTTCATTTCACATAGGCAATGTGAACACACTGGTCAAACAATTGTCTCAGAGAACTCATAAGATGGTAAGTTACAGATCAGGAACAGATGACAAAATAGAAATTAAAAGATTTGTTGAAGAGTTATAAAATTTATACTTGATAGTGTGGGGGACTTAATTTTCAAGTTTCTTAAAATGGAATGAAGGTGGGAGAAGGTAGGTGGTTCTCTTTGGAGGCCTCAAATCTACAAAACGGAAAGTTTAATAAACTTCATCTTATTCCTAGAGAAATACTATAGATATAGTTTCTGTTTCTAAGTGAACTGGCAAGGATGGAGTTTCTTAGGAAAATTTTACTTACTAAAGGCATTTTAAGAGTCACACTAGGATGAACCTAGAGTCTATTGTATGGAGTGAATAAAGTCAGAAAAAGAAGAACAAATATTATATATTAATGCATATATATATATAATGTAGAAAGATGGTGTTGATGAACCTATTTTCAGGGCAGCAAGGCTTCCCTGGTAGCTTAGCTAGTAAAGAATCTGCCTGCAATGCAGGAGACCCTGGTTCAATTCTTGGATCAGGAAGATCCGTTGGAGAAGGGATAGGCTACTCACTCCAGTATTCTTGGGCTTTCCTGGTGGCTCAGCTGGTAAAGAATCTGCCTGCAATGCGGGAGACCTGGGTTCGGTCCCTGGGTTGGGAAGATCCCCTGGAGAAGGGAACGGCTGGCTACCTACTCCAGTATTTTGTCCTGAAGAATTCCATGGACTGTATATACCATGGGGTTGCAAAGAGTCGGACATGACTGAGCAACTTTCACAATGGAGACCCAGACTTAGAGAACCCACTTGTGAGTAAGTCTGGGAAAGAGAGAGTGGGATGAATTGAGAGAGTATCACGAAAACACATTCCATACCATACATACAATAGCCAGTGGGAATGTGCTGTATGACTCAGGGAGCTCAAATCCGGTGACAACCTGTGACAACCTGGAGCTGGGGGTTGGGGTGGGGGTGGGGTGTGTGCGGGGAGGTTGGGATTAGAGGTGAGAGGGCTGTTCAAGAGGGAGGAGACATATGTACACCTATGGCTGATTCATGTTGATATATGGGAGAAACCAACACAAAATACAATATTGTAAAGCAATTATTCTCCAATTAAAAGTAAATTTTAAAAACGATTCTCACCTAATTCACTCAGTCTAGCATGAGTGGATGAAGGCACAGAAACATTAAATGACTTACCCAGAAAGGAATAGAGCAAGATTTTATGTCTATGTCAATGGCTTTTTTTCTTCTTCATTCCTTCTTCTTCCCCTACCTATATCCATTCATACATTTAATTTGCTAAAGTTTAAAACAATGGTTCTATTCTTTCACTGCTTTCAAAGAGCTTGTGATATATTGGGGAGACTTCCAGGTGAGAAAGCCTTAGAGTGTGTGTGATTGCAGTAAGGCAGAGGCTGTGCCAGAGGTGAGTGGTAGGCCTAATGTTGTCTCAAAGGTGGGCTATCAATTCTGATTAAAGAATGGAGCTAGGGGGCTTCACAGATGAGGAGTCCCTTGAGGAGAATTTTATTTTCAGATGCTTTGAATTGCAAATGATAGAAAACCTATATAAATGATTTTATCTCAAAGGCGCTTTTAATAAAGATCTCATCACAATCAAGTATAGCAACATGATTATGTAAACTTGGATCCATTTATTTGAACATTAATAAGATGTCTCTGGAGAAGGCAATGGCACCCCACTCCAATACTCTTGCCTGGAAAATCCCATGGACGGAGGAGCTTGGTGGGCTGCAGTCCATGGGGTTGCTGGGAGTCGGAAACGACCGAGCGACTTCAATTTCACTTTTCACTTTCATGCATTGGAGAAGGAAATGGCAACCCACTCCAGTATTCTTGCCTGGAGAATCCCAGGGACAGGGGAGCCTGGTGGGCTGCCGTCTATGGGGTCGCACAGAGTCGGACACGACTGAAGCGACTTAGCAGCAGCAGCGGCAAGATGTCTCTTCCTTCTAATCTCTGTTTTGCTCTTGCTTCAGACTGGCTGTCTCTGTTTCCTGGTGTCTTTGACGGGGAGTAGTATCACTGACACTTCAAAATTTTACATCTTACATCTTCAGACACTGGAAAGAAGCTGCTTTAATGAACTGTCCACATTCCAAAGTTCTCTGTCCAGAATTTTAGAGAGGAATTCATTGGTGTACTTCTCAGCCAATTGGATGTATCTCTAAGATAGTTACTTAGAAATAGGCAACATCCACAGAAACTATATCAGAGGACTTGCAAGAGTCAGTTTCCAAAATAGGGGAAGTAGGATCAGATTCTATAGACGAATGGTTCTCAAAGTGTTGTTCAGGGGACACGGGTTTTGAGGCCATTTTAGAAGATCCATGAGGTTAAAACTACTTTCTTTGTAATCCTAAAATGCTTTTTACCTTTTTCCCGCTATCTTGACATTTGCACTGATATTACAAAAGCAGTGTAATGTTACAAAAGCAGCAAAACTGCAAGCACCTCAGTATGAATCAAAGCACCAAAACTTTAAAGTCGTCATTGTATTCTTTACATTGTACTCACAGCTACAGAGGCCAGTTTAATTTAGAATGCCCTTGAATAAACAGTAAAACTATTGATTTCATTAAATATTAATCCTGTTTACATGCTTTTTAATATCGATGTACCAAATTAGTTCTGCCATAAAGTTATTTCACTGCATACTGTAGTAAAATGTCTGCCTTGAGGAAAAGTAGTTGCACAGTTGTTTGAGTTGCAAGCTGAACTAGCTGCCTTTTTTCATGGAATGCAGTTTTTACTTCGTAGAGTAACTTACAGAAAAATTATGACTATTAAAACTGGTGCTTTTGGAAGACATATTCATGAACAAAGTAAGGCTGCTATTTCAAGGGAAACAACTACAGTACTTGTTACCAATGATGAAATTAGAGCTTTCAAATAAAAATCAGAATTTTAGAAAGCTTGTATCTACTATTGTGAACTTGATGGTTTATAATACTTAACTGTTTCTCTGATGGAATATGAGGGGAGAGTAACAAATATGACTTATTAATATTATAGAGTCAACATATCAACATTTGGAGGATCTACATGACTAAACTAATATTTTTAAAATGACTCATGCACTGATGCTACAAAAGTGAAGTTGCTCAGTCGTGTCCGACTCTTTCGATCCTGTGGATTGTAGCCTACCAGGCTCCTCCATCCATGGGACTGTCCAGACAAGAATACTGGAGTGGGTTGCCATTTCCTTCTCTAGGGGATCTTCCTGACCCAGGGATTGAACTCCAGTCTCCCGCACTGCAGGCAGATGCTTTACCCTCTGAGCCACCAAGGAAGCCCAATGCTACAAAGATCATTGATAAAAATCCATACAGGGTTGACCAATAGATGTCAGTGTAACAGAGTATAGAAAATTTATTTGTATGTTTTCAGATTCTACATTGCAGCTTAACCTTTAAGATATCACTAATTAACTGTTCGCTTAGATTCAAAGAATAAAATCCATAAAATTATCCAAATTTTTACATACTTCGGTCAAAATAGTGTATCAAAATAGATTGACTATAGATGTGAAAAATGTGGAAAAAAAAGATGTGAAAAATCGTTTAAGCCAGAAAAGTCTTCTATTAAGCTAGACATTAGAGAAATTTTCAGAAATGTAAAATAATGCCACTCATCTTATTAATTTTTTGAAAATGTAGTTTTTTTTCACAAACTATTTTATATATTGCTGCTGCTGCTGCTGCCGCTAAGTCACTTCAGTCGTGTCCGACTCTGTGCGACCCCATAGACGGAAGCCCACCAGGCTCCCCTGTCCCTGGGATTCTCCAGGCAAGAACACTGGAGTGGGTTGCCATTTCCTCCTCCAATGCATGAAAGTGAAAAGTGAAAGGGAAGTCACTCAGTCGTATCCGACTCTTAGTGACCCATGGACTGCAGCCTACCAGGCTCCTCCATCCATGGGATTTTCCAGGCAAGAGTACTGGAGTGGGGTGCCATTGCCTTCTCCGATTTTATATATTAGCATATATTATTTGTAAATACGTTAATACATAGATATTTGAAATTGTTCTCATTTAAAATTTCTAAATGGTATTAATGTATACAACTGACACAAGCAAATGACTTTGTGGTCCTCAATGACATTTGATTAGACTGATTCTGAGATCAAAAGGTTTGATCATTACTGCCATATGTATTCACTATAGTCTTTAAATATGGATCAGAGCAAGTAAGGTGGATGAGAGATGATAGCACATTCCAGTGGGATGACAAGAAGACATGAAGCATTGTGTGGCCTATTCAGGACCTTAAGAAGACATGCAGATGGAAATGGAGTATGTGGAACAGATTATGGAGAGAAAGTTTGAAGAAGGAAAGGACTCTGCCAGTCAGTCAGAAGACTTTAAACTTTTAAAGTAAGAGAATAATGTGATTTTATTTGGATTTAGACATGGCACTTTGTTGGCAGCATGGAAAGTGGGTGTGTGTTGTAATGTCTGCATTCCCCCCAAATCTATATGATATTATGGTAATGAGATTAGAGGGTGGGGTCTTTGGGAGGTGGCTAGGTCATAAGGGTGGAACCCTCATGAATGAGATCATTGCCTGATCAAAGAGGGTCCAGAGAGATATTTTGTCTTCTCTACCATACAGAGACATAGCGAAAAGTTGCCATCTATGATCCAGGAAGTGGCCTTTATCAGACATTCGATCTGCTGGTAGCTTTTGGAGTAACTCTTGCTTGGAAATCCCATGGACAGAGGAGCCTGGTAGGCTGCAGTCCATGGGGTCGCGAAGAGTCGTACACGACTGCGCAACTTCACTTCCACTTTTCACTTTCATGCATTGGAGAAGGAAACAGCAACCCACTCCAGTGTTCTTGCCTGGAGAATCCAAGGGACGGGGGAGCCTGGTGGGCTGCCGTCTATGGGGTCACACATAGACACGACTGAAGTGACTTAGCAGCAGCAGCAGCAGCAGCTTCTAGACTGTGAAAAATAAATGTTTGCTGTTTATAAGTACCCAGTCTATGGGACTTTGTTACAGCAGCTGGAGTTAAGAGAGTAGGCAATGGTATAGGATATGGGGTTAGCAAATGAAGATAGGAAACAAATTAGAAAGTTGTGGCGATATTTCAATATATACAAGATGAGAAACTGAATTAAAGCAACGGTTCAGTTCAGTTCAGTTCAGTCGCTCAGTCGTGTCCGAGTCTTTGCGACCCCATGAATCAAAGCACGCCAGGCCTCCCTGTCCATCACCAACTCCCAGAGATCACTCAGACTCATGTCCATCGAGTCAGTGATGCCATCCAGCCGTCTCATCCATTGTCGTCCCCTTCTCCTCCTGCCCCCAGTCCCTCCCAGCATCAGAGTCTTTTCCAATGAGTCAACTCTTCACATGAGGTGGCCAAAGGACTGGAGTTTCAGCTTTAGCATCATTCCTTCCAAAGAAATCCCAGGGCTGATCTCCTTCAGCATGGACTAGTTGGATCTCCTTGCAGTCCAAGGGACTCTCAAGAGTCTTCTCCAACACCACAGTTCA
>NW_011494529.1:3173393-3196838 GCF_000754665.1 Bison bison bison
TCTAGGTTGGTCATAACTTTCCTTCCAAGGAGTAAGTGTCTTTTAATTTCATGCAGTCACCATCTGCAGTGATTTTGGAGCCCAGAAAAATAAAGTCTGACACTGTTTCCACTGTTTCCCCATCTATTTCCCATGAAGTGATGGGACCAGATGCCATGATCTTCGTTTTCTGAATGTTGAGCTTTAAGCCAACTTTTTCACTGTCCTCTTTCACTTTCATCAAGAGGGTTTTTAGTTCCTCTTCACTTTCTGCCATAAGGGTGGTGTCATCTGCATATCTGAGGTTATTTTTCCCGGCAATCTTGATTCCAGCTTGTGCTTCTTCCAGTCCAGCGTTTCTCATGATGTACTCTGCATATAAGTTAAATAAGCAGGGTGACAATATACAGCCTTGACGTACTCCTTTTCCTATTTGGAACCAGTCTGTTGTTCCATGTCCAGTTCTAACTGTTGCTTCCTGACCTGCAACGGTAGTGGGAAGCAAAGGGTATGTTTTTAAGATTTTTATAAAACAGAATTGAAAACAATATCATCTTGAGGGAGGCTATTTGGAGTAGATTTCATAGCTGGGGCCCTGTAGGAGGTGGGAGTTAGGCTAGATATTATCCCTGGAATTCTTTAACATGATGGTCCCCTAGTCATTGCTTTTAAAGGACTTGTGTCCAAATCCAAGGTTCCCAAGGTTTATTTTTGCAAATTTGCATTATCAGTTAAGATTGGGTTCAGCTGTACATAATAGGAAATACCAAACAATAATGACTTAAGAGTGGAGTTTATCTCTCATGCAAAAGATATTCAGGGCCAGGTATTTTCTACATCATATGGCTTTCATTCTCAAGGTCACCTGATTGTCCAAAATAGCTGCTGGAGTAATAATCACATCTGCATTCCAGGCTGGCAGCAGGAGAAAGTAGTACAGGTAAAATGGACTCCGTTTCAGCTGAGTTAGCTTCCTTAAGCAGCTTTCCTGCTTTCTACTCACTTTTCATTATCTAGATCTTTTCAACTTTACCGCACTCAGCTGCAAGAAGGCAATCTTATAGCTTGGTTCATTGACATCTCAAATAATAAGATTATTTTACAGTGAAAAAAGGTAGAAATGTTTATTAGATGACATCCAACAATCTCTGTCACAAAGGTTTGTGTTCCCACCTTCTTTTCCCAGAGATGCTGTTATCTAGAATTCTTTATCTTTTCCTGTTACTATGAGATCTTCAGTGAAAGTGAAGGAAATCTACTTTTTATTTAGAGGTCTCTTATCTGGCTACCCCAGATTTCCATAACATAATCTGAGAACTAAGAGTAGAATAATTCTACTGAGTCTATACTATACAGTCGACTGGACTGTAATATAGTTTGCACTATATTATCATCTTTTAACTGCTTGTCCTGTTTATTTGCATCTTTCAGTCCAATTCCTTCTACACACAGGCAAGATTAATTTTTCTAAAGGATATTTCACATCATGCTATTTAATTTGTCAAGAATATTAATTTCTCGTAGCCTCCTGAAGATTTACAAATGCCTGCAAAGCCTTCAAAGCTCTCTTGTAATTTTACCAAAAGCAACACTTCCAGGCATACTTCCCATATATAAGCTTGAGCCTAATGGGATCTAACCTGCTTTAGGAAATCTAACTTTTGTGGTTTTGTTCAAGTTGCTTTACTTTTTAGAATTCTAGCTGTGTACCTATGTGGGCCAGTGAAATCTACAGAGGATACATAGTATTCCTTGAACTCCAGTCCCCTCTCAACATCTCCTTTGATGAAACATTATAAGACCTAACTCTGCTGCTAAGTCACTACAGTCGTGTCTGACTCTGTGCAACCCCACAGATGGCAGCCGACCAGGCTCCCCCATCCCTTGGATTCTCCAGGCAAGAACACTGGAGTGGGTTGCCATTTCCTTCTTCAGTGCGTGAAAATGAAAAGTGAAAGTGAAGTCGCTCAGTTGTGTCCGACTCTTTGCGACCCCATGGACTGCAGCCTACCAGGCTCCTCCGTCCATGGGATTCTCCAGGCAAGAGTACTGGAGTGGGGTGCCATCGCCTTCTCCGAACTCTGTAAATATTATATTCCACATTTTATGCTTTAAGAGCATGTTCCTTCAGTCCATGCCCAACCATCTGTAATAGTCTTAAGGAAGGAAAGGTTCTTAGAAGTGCAAGAGTCTGGGCATGTGCGTAAGAGTTACCTGTATGTCTCTTACACAGAATTCTATTGTATGTTACTAACCTGAGTCCTTTACTTAGTAAATGGACAGTTTCTGTTGTTGTTAATGTTAATTGTGTTGTTTTTCACTATTATTATTATTTTTCCTTTGACCTTATTCTTAACTACCCAAACGCTTTTCTAGCTTTGAGAGAAGTATTGTCTGCACACACCTTTCTCTTTTATTTGGCATATAGAATTAACCTTACAAACTAACCACCAAAATAAATAAAAGACCTTGGAGGAGTACCAAGTACCTCCTTAGTACCAATACAGACAACTTCGTGTTCACATTGGTAAACTGTTTCTCTCCTTGACTCTGTGGGCTTTTTTGAAAGATGTCAGGATACACAAGTCCTTTAAAACATGCCTTTCACAATTTCTTCCTATCTGCTGCCACTGGACTTGTTCTGTGAGAACACAGTGGACTAGAATGAGAATACCTGAGATCTCTTCTCCACTTTTCCCCAAGTGTAGCATGAATTGTGCAGGTGGTTGATTAAGAGTCTTATTCAACTGTGTGCTATTCAATTTGTAGGACATTGGCCCAGTGGTACATGGTCCCATTAAATGGTATATTTTGAATCTGAATTTCCTCATCAATATATGGAAAATGGCACTTCTAGAATAGTTTATTTTTTACCCTGGCATCAAGAAAGTTAGGACATTTACCATTAATTAGCACCATTTAAAAGATTCAGATGTATTAAATAATTTGCTTAATATTGTTTTCCAGTTGAAGGTAAATCGATATCCATTCTGAGATTCCATTCTATCTCTCTTGGTTTCAGTTTAGTTCTCTATGGAATAGATGTGTAGTAATGTTCCTGTATCACTAGTCAATTTGCAGCACTAAGTGAGATGAAAGATGTGAAAAATTCTGGCATGTGGTAGGTTCTTACTAGGGACTGATCTTGAGAAATGTAGCTCCATCCTTTACCATCCTAGACTTTCCAATCACTGTTGGCCAGTATTTTAGTCAGTCTGGTTAGTTTCCTGGTGGAGAAACACAGACCTTCATCCCTGATGGGAAGGAGCCCTTAACTGCCTAACTCTTATTGGGTTGGGGTTGCTGCCATTGCCCATCAGCAATTATTACTTGCTGTAATATAAACTTACAGCAATTATTAAAAGTATCTTTAGTGGATTTCTTTACTTACACATACTGTTTTCCCTGCTGACCTTACCTTGTTGTAACATTTTTTTTTCTTTCTCCTGTTAGTCCACTGGAAGGATGTGCCTAAAGTAGCCAAGTCACAGTCACAGGTTTTCCTGTTCAGTGGAATCCTCATTGACTTCCTTGGTGGATATGTTCCCTATTCCTAGGAACAAAGTTGTGAGGGCAAGAAGCACAATTCTGTTAGTGAACCACTGGAGTTAAGAGAGGCCACATCTACATCCAGTTCTTGATAGCTGACTCTTGAACTCTAACAGTTATAGACACGGTACCATAAACTGTGTTTTGATTCAATGCATATTCCATATTCTGGAAGTTGGAAAACAAGGCAAAGTGCTATATTACTCATTATCCATTACAAATGACACAAATATGAACTTCAACTATCAGCACTTGGCTTTACTTGGTCTCATGAAACATTTCCCATCAGGCTATACAAAGATCTGAGGCCTCAGAGCATTTCAGAAGAAATGAGAAGGAGTGAGACTATTTTCTTGGCTCATTCCAATTTCCTTTATCTCACTGGTTAAAGATAACCTTACTGGGAATTAACACATGCACACTTCTAGGCTGTATCATCCATTCACTTAATACACATTATTACTAGCAGAATAGTCTTATTAGTATTATTATATGATCATTATCATTAATCTATGTTGGCTGAGAGAGGGGTACATAAATGTACATATATGTCTATGTATCTATTATCAATCATCTATATATCATAGCAAATACAATGACAAATGTATTTAATGGGGATATTAGAACACTAAGCAGGAAGAATTAATCCTCTTGTGGGATTAGAGGAGTTAACTAGGAAAAGGAAGATGACTGGCCTGGAAAGTGAATTTCAGTCACAGAAATAGCATGAACAAAGACTGAGTCAAGATAGAGCATTAAATGTTCAGGAAAGCAGTTTAGCACTATTGAAACGTAAGTTTTACTAAAATTTAAATAAAGGCGGTCAAGTAGGGAAAATATTGTATACAGGGATGTATAATTCTCTTGAGAAAGACAAAATCATTTCAAATATTGGTAACTTGCTAAGTTGTTACCCTTTCTGTGCTTCAACTTTCTCATTTGCATGATAGGAATAATAATAATACCTACCTAACAGATTTGTTGTTAGGCAGGTAGCAAGCATTCAGCAGGTGGCCTGTTGAATGTTAGTAGGTGGCCATGAAACATTTTCAGTGACAGAATGACATGGGCAGATTTATGACATTAGTATAGAAAATAGATTGGAGGGACTTAGGGCCAAAAGCAGAGATATGAGTTATTTGCTGATAAGATATTATAATAATCTAAGGGGTAATGGTGGCCTAAACTAGGCTAGAGTTAGTGGAAATATAAAATATTTTAAAAGTATATGGTCAGGCTCTTCAAGATGGCTATTCTCTCTCTCTCTCTCTCTCTCTCTCTGTACATCGGTTGCTTCACCAGGCCCTGCTTCACTCACATGACTATCCAATCCTCTTAATTATAGGACTTAATTAGTCTCTGGCAACTGGGAAGCCCATCTGATGTCAAATCCTCCTATAAATTGTAGGCTTCGTCTCCCCCAAGGAGCAAAGACTGCTGGCACGTCCTTCATGCTGTCTGCTGCACACAGTGGGGTGTTGCTCCAGGACTTTTCTTCAAGTATGTAAGATCCCCCTGTCCCATAAACCACTGATGTCACTGCTGCTGTCTCCAGGCTCTTCAGTCTCAAGGCCAGGCAACCACAAGGCAGTCAAGCCTGTGAGTTGCAGCCCAATAGAAGGCTAAGTGTACAGAGGACTTAGTAGTAATTGGAAATGGTGGATAAATGGGAAGGCTGACTCAAAGGTCACATCCAAGATTTTGGTGTGGGTGACTCAGCAACTGTGATGAAAGTAAGTAAGATAGGAAATACAAAAGGAAAGAAGAGAGCTGAGAGTTTTACTGAGGATATTATCAATAGTGCTGAACTGGAAAGGGCAAAGAAAGAAGAGGACAGAATGCACTCATTGTATTGGTATTGTGATCCTAATGATAGTACTTTTGGGGAAGTATTCATTATTATCTCTTCTTTACAGAAATGAAAACTGAGGCTCAGATGTTGTGAGAATGTATCTCTTAAGGTCACACAGCTGTGTAGGTCCAGCATCCAATGTGGGGTATTCATTCTCTAAACACAACAACAACTCTAAATCCTTAGTAGGTGGGACTGTGGGTAGCTTTCTTAATCTCATCATCACAGAGTTCATGCCAGTAAAATAGAATGATAATAATCATAGCTATGATAATCATAGCTAATCTCACAGTATTATTGTATCAGATGAATTAAGACAAGTGCTTAGAACTGTCTTGTACATTCTGTATTCCTTTATGTACCACAAAGAAGGAAGAATTCTGACAATTAAACTATGATGCATCATCAATTGTAAATTACATTGTTATTTCAGAAATTTTGGAATATGAAAGAATGTATTTTAGAATTTATGTAGTATGGTAATGAATACTCAAGAAGCGTTAGGTAGTACATCATTATAATTACAGTTATTATTTGTTAGAGTTGTTATTGTTATTTGTGAAAATCACCAGGAGATGATGAACCGAACAAAATCAGGGCAAGGTCAAAGATGACTTCCCTTTACTGATAATATGACATGTTTTATAAGATGACCCTGATTCTCCTATTCTTCTTTCAGTCCATATCAAATTCTGGGATAACTGGACCTAGACAAGGGGGTAGAAGACTGTGTATTCAGGGCTTCTTCTATGGTTGTGCAGATTGTGTACTGGACAACACAAGGAGAAGGTCCTATGGTATATTGTATGAATCCAGCTCTCCAGAGTTGAGCATTCTATGTCCTGCTTGGATCTATGTCATTGCCTGCATGAATCTCATAACCCAGCCTACCTCTGACTCTAACACTGATAAGCAAGGGTCAGAGCCCAAAGCTTAGTTGGAGAAAAGGAAAGAGATGGGTTTCCAATCAATCTTGAGATTAAAATTTTAAACTGTGCTCTCAGTTATGAAAAATAACTAGAAATAAATCTGCCCAAGATATCTGTAAGGAAATCAGAAAGGGTGATCTGTCAAAATTGGGTTGAAAGTATTAATGACAAAAAAGCTAAAACATATGCATGTTTTTACCACACCATATTGAGAATCCTCAATAGTCTGGTTATGTAAAATTGAAAAGAAGTGGTGTTTTGACCCAGAGAAACATCTACTTTTCCTAAGGGAAACAGAAAAGTGATAATGAGCTAAGTGCTATTGGAGAGGAAAGTTCTAGCAGATGCAAAGAGAAGGCAGGTGTTAGTCCTGCAGGAGCAGTAGAGAAAACTTCTTTCAAAAGTTTTAAACCAGGCTAAAATATATTAAGTGGACTCTAAAGCCATGTCTGATTTCCATGAACAGTAAAAGAATACACCTGTGGAAGAAAAGTCCTGAAGTAAAACCTGTGTGCTATGGACTGAATGCTTATGTCTACTCCTCACCACCAAAGTCATACCTTGAAGCCCTATCCCTCAATGTGACTGAATTTGGAGATAGTGCCTGTGAGGTGATGATGAGCATTAAATGAGGTCATATGGGAGGGACCCACATTTGATAGGACCCGTGTCCTTATAATGGAGAAGGAAAAGGCACCCCACTCCAGTACTCTTGCCTGGAAAATCCCATGGATGGAGGAGCCTGGTGGGCTGCAGTCCATGGGGTCGCTAAGAGTCAAAAACGACTGAGCGACTTCACTCTCACTTTTCACTTTCATGCATTGGAGAAGGAAATGGCAACCCACTCCAGTGTTCTTGCCTGGAGAATCCCAGGGACGGGGGATCCTGGTGGGCTGCTGTCTATGGGGTCGCACAGAGTTGGACATGACTGAAGCGACTTAGCAACAGCAGCAGCATCCTTATAAGAAAGGGAAGAGACACTCCAGAGCTTTCTCTCCATCTGGTCTGTCCATGCTTAGAGAAAAGACCATGTGAGACCAAAGAGGTGATCTAAAAACCAGAAAGAGAATGTTCATCTGAAAGAAGCCCAGCAAGGAATTAATCTTGGACTTTCAGTCTCCTGAACTGTGAGAAAATACATTTTTGTTATTTAAGCCACCAATATTTGGTATTTTTTTATGGAAACCAGAACAGAATAATACACCTTGTCTACTCTAATTCAACTAGTTCTAGCCCTCAATTATAATTTTAATCCATAATTCTCCAATCACGCAGACTAGTTTAGCTTTTGCTTTGTTTTTTTATCCATCAGATTTCATTAGATTCTTACCACAGTCCAGTGAAAATCAGCTATTAGTTTCAGCTTATATAAGTTGCTCTAAGTGAGTTGATGTTGCTACTCAAATCCAAACACCATTTTAATGTCAAGGAAAGGGTCAGGAGCTTGGCAACCCTAGATCATGACAGCCACACCTCCTCTCTTTGGCTGTATGCTGTGGCAATTTCACAGTAAAAAGACATAAGGATCTTTTACTAGAAGAGCAAAGCTTCTAGAGGCTTTGAAAAATTTTCAAGCCTAAATACTGTAAGATTGAGTTTAGGGGGAGGAAGAGTCATAGGGAGAAGCAGTTATCCCATGACTGCAAAGAATTAGCCTAGAACATATTTGATTTATCTTCTAACTAATCTTTCCAGGGATGTGTTTTCCAAGACATTATACTAAAACATCAATTAAGAGCCTTATCAGGTATGGTAATACCTCAGGTGCAATTCAAAAAGTGCAATTCTTAGAGTATGAAGGCAGCTTTAAAACCATCAAGCAATCACGCTCAGCCAGTGATGGTGCACAAGCAAAAATAGCGCAGTTGGCATTTGGAACTATTACCTGGAAACTCTTGTTTGGGTTGATTCAAGAGTCCAATTTCTACAGCAGAATTGAGAACTCCATTTGCAGAGTGCCCTCCCACCTGCCAGATTACTCATCATCTCCAATCTAACCCACAGTCCATCTTCCCAGTACTCCTGCGGAATCTCAGCAGGGTCCTTAAACATCCTATGAGGCCACAATTCTGGGGGAAAACTCTCCACTAATCCTCTCCTACTACATTTTTTTCTTGCCATTCTTCAAACTGTATTTAACATTAATTTGTCATCTGGATTGGTTATTGATCACACTAGAGCAGTTTGAGGAACTGGCTAAAAGACTTCACTCTTTAAAAAGTTTCCTCGCTTGAGTTTACAAAGAATGTTAGTGGGTTGGAACTGCCAGAGTAGAAGAATTTAAGGAAACAGTCTTGCCCAGGAATAGCCAGCCAAGCACTTCAGCATTTTCCTGGTGAAAATGAACAGAGCTCCTTAGAGTCACACAACTATATGCTATTACAAAATACCTTCTCATATAGGATCATAGTTTTTCTCCTGCGTCTTTTTTCCTTCCCTTTTCAATTGCCTCCTCTTCTCTTCCTTCTCCCTCTTCCTCCCTGCTTTCTTTCTACCTTCCCTCTCCTCCTCTCCCCTATCTTCCCTTCTTCCTTTCTTTCCCTTCTCTTCCCAATCTTTTCTTCTGCAAATATTTAATGATTGCTGGACACTGTACATAAAATAATGTGAATTTAGAATCAAGTCTTAAAGAGCTAAATGTTTGTGGAACTGACAAGTAAAGAGGTGATTCTAATCTAAATTGATAGGGTCTGTAGTTGGAAGTACGAAATGTTTCTTAGACAAGAAGCCCCAAGTAAGCTGGGTGCCAGGGTGAGGGTAAAGTCAAGAAAGATTTTCTGCAAAAGGTGACCCCTGAACTACTTCTCAAAGAAGGAATTCAATTTAGGTCAGTGACAAAGGGAAGGAATAATTTTCTAGGAAAAGGGACCAACAGAGCAAAGGACTACAGATTATGTTTCCTTTCGGCAAAATCCAAATAGGTATATCTGACATTTTTGAAGGTGAGAGAAGTGGCCAAGGCAGTCAAGTTGAAAGTCAGAGAATGAGAGGATGAGAATCTCTTCAGATAGGCAATGGTGAAATCATGAAAGCTTCTGTATGTGTGACATAAAGGAGCCTAGATTTAATCTTGAAGGGAATGGAGTATTCTAAGAAGGGAAGCATGGCAGTCTGCTTAAATCCTAATCAGATTTTTAAGTCCCTTGTCTGCCTTCAAGGTTCAACCAGATGTTCACAGTGTGGTTGCATTCTTACACTTCGCCTGACCTCTACGTTGCTGTTGCTTCACAGAAATCGGAGAGGAGTTGCTGAGTCAGTGCTGCAGGGAGGCGTGTGGGAGGAACATGGATTATTCATGGCGGCCTGCGCAGTGGTCCAGGTGCAGCCACGATTGCTGTGGACTGGGACCATTTGTAATGCAAAAGCATGGCAAGAAAATCCATTTTCTCATTTTCAGAGCTGATTTTATCTCCATGCTTCTGCCCATGTTACAAATTTAGGCTGATGAAGTGGAACAGGAGACAGAAGAACAAAATGGAATTTCTAACTACCGTTTGCCAAAGGATTTCTTAAATGTCAATTTATAAACTCATTTATTTGGGGGGGAAAAAAAAAACTAATTCAGGGAATATATCTTGAGGCCTTGTGGTATAAAGCAAGGTAGAATGAGTTTTGAAGTCAGACAAATCTGAATTTGAGTTATGTAACTTTGGGCAAGTCAGCTAGCTTCTCTGTACCACGATTTCCTTATCTGTGAAATGTGAGTAATGATGCAATGGAGGGTGGAATTATTGGTGGAATTATTGGCCTTAATTCTTCACTTCTTCCTGCATCCTTGACTTTTTTTACCTTGTGCAGTCACTCCTACTAGAGGAAAATCTAGTGAGATACATATTTTCTTGTCCTTTTATTTTCGGCTTATTTATATGACTTGCTTTGGGCAATGGGATATGGAGGAGGAACAGATACAGTGTGATGAACTTAAAAGTAGCCCCATAGTTCTTTTACCTTCTTGCTTTTATGTTATTGCCAAAAAAAGAAACTTCCCTGGGATTTTGCAGCCTCCTCTGTCTGGGCTCCAATGAAGCATACTTACACTGAATCTGCAGCAAGGATTCAAGGTCAGCAGAACCTGTAGCTTGAATCGGATGTGCCCCATTAACTCATAGGCAGGTAACCAAGAGTGAATGATTTTCACTTCAAGTCACTGAGCTTTGTGGTGACTTGCTAGGTGGTAATAGCTAACTGATACAAACACTGTGGTAGGCTGCTTCTGAAATGGCTCCCATGATCCCTTCCTCATGTAGTCATTTTTTGTGGTCCTCTCTTTGTGTGTGGGCTGGATATATTGATCTAGTCACTTCCTTTAAGCTAGTAGAATATAGCAAAAGTTATGGCATGCCATCACTTCTGAAGTTATGTTGTACAAGATTATGACTTCTATTTTGCTGACACTTTCACTCTCTCTGCTTTCTCACTTTGAAAAAGAAAGTTGTCATATGGAAAAACCCACATAGACAGGAACTGAGACAGCCTCTGGCTAACAGCTGAGTGGAACTGGGGCTCCTAGTCAACAGCCTATGAGGATGTGAATCCTGCCAGTAAACATGTCATAAATCTGAAAGCAAATCTAATCCCAGTTGACCCTTCAGATGAGACTGAAGCCTAAATGGATACCTTGATTACAGTTTTATGAGAGACTATAGCTGAGCTTCAGCCAGATTCATGATTCTGTGAGAAACTGTGAAGTCATAAATATCATTTTATGTCACTTACTTCTGGGGTAATTTGTTATACAATAGTTGATAATGAATACACTTGCCTTGGGGGTTTCCCAGGAAGAATAAATGAAATCACATATTTAGGTTGTCCTATGGACAGTGATGGGGCTTCCCTTGTGGCTCAGCTGGTAAAGAATCTGTCTGCAATACAGGAGACCTGGGTTCGATCCCTGGGTTGGGAAGATCCCCCGGAGAAGGGAAAGGCTACCCCCCCCTCCCCCGCCCAGTATTCTGGCCTGAAGAATTCCACAGACTGTATATCCATAGAGTTGCAAAGAGCTGGACACGATTGAGCGACTTTCACTTTCACTTTCATGCAGAGTGATGGCACCTAAAGATGTTCATGCTCTAATGATGGGAAACTTACATGGCAAAAGGGACTTTGCAGGTGTGATTAGTTTTACAGACCTTAAGATGAGAAGATTTTCCTGGGTTGGCCAGTTGTCCTGATCTAATCTCATGAGTCCTTAAAAGTAGAGAATATTTTCTAATTGTGGTCAGAGAGAAACAGAAAGATGTGACAATGGAAAGAATGTCAGAGAGATGCAAAGTTAGAAGTATGAAACCCACTTTTTGCTTATTTTGAAGACAGAGAAAGGCGGGGGGCGGGGGCGGGGCATGAGCTAAGGAATACCGGTGGCCTCCAGAAGCTGAAAAATGCAAGGAAACGGTCTCCCCTAGAGTCTCCAGAATGAAATATAGTCATGTTGATATCTTGATTTTTTTACCCCACTGAGACCAGTGCTGGAGTCTGACCTACAGAACTGTAAGATAATGAATTTACACTACTTTCCATACTAAGTTAGAATTCAAAACAGCAGCAATAGCAAATGAATACATAGGATAACCTATCTGGGCTTAATGAATGAATTTTCTTCTCCATTTTGCTCTCTTTATTCACATTTAAAACAAGTGGATTCAGCTCTGTGTAAGAGAGCTCTGTATGTAAACTTCATAGCATTATTTAAGGATTACTGGGAGATTATCTGTAAGCCCTTAGAACAATGCACATAGGAAGCAGTGAAATGTTAGCTATTATCATCATTATGATTGTTATGGTTAGTGTTATTGTTTAGTCTCTGGATTCAGTTCTCTGCCTCAGGAGGAAACACAGTGCTCTCCATTCCATTGAGGAAGTAGGATATAGGCAATGGTTGCTGCTGCTACTGCTAAGTCACTTCAGTCGTGTCCGACTCTGTGCGACCACTAGGCTCCTCTGCCCCTGGGATTCTCCAGGCAAGAATACTTGAGTGGGTTGCCATTTCCTTCTCCAATGCATGAAAGTGAAAAGTGAAAATGAAGTCGCTCAGTCATCCCCTGGTGACTCTTAGAGACACCAAGGACTGCAGCCTACCAGGCTCCTCCGTCCATGGGATTTTCCAGGCAAGAGTACTGGAGTGGGGTGCCATTGCCTTCTCCGATAGGCAATGGTATTGGACACTAAAACTATTTTTTCTGGGAATCTCAATGCTTAAACTTAAAACTTTGCTGCAAAAAGTTTAGAATCACTTGTTATAAACTTGTATTTTCCTGAAAAATAGTCACAGTGTAAACATTTCTTTTGTTGCTAAAAAGAAGTCTCAGGACGTGAGAACTGTCCTCAGATATCTCACGGGCTGTCATAAGGAGGTAGAAGCAGATATTTTTTCTTTCTGTGTGATCTCATTTGGTGGAAAGGGCAATGGGTAGAAGGTTCAGGAAAGCAGAATTACTGGAACTGCCTAGAACCCCAGACCCCCTAAAAGGAGGCTTATGAACTAGGAAATGAGCAAAAATTAGAATATGAAATGTTATCATAGATATGATGAAATGCATACTTTTAGTCCCCAGAAGACATTTATTCTACAATCCCTTTTCCTGAAATAAAGGTACAGACATAGTTTACACAAATCATTTTTACTGTAGCATTAGTTAAAGCAGCCAAAACAAAATAAAACAACAAAAAAGAAAAACCATTGCTCTTTGGCTATGGAGAAAGGTTGAGTCAATCAACACACATCCACTTACTGATTTACTTGTTGCTGTTGTTCAGTTGCTAAGTCGGGTCTGCCTCTTTGTGACCCTGTGGACTGTAGCACATCAGACTCCTCTGTCCATGGCTCTCTCCAGGCAAGAATACTGGAGTGGTTGCCATTTCCTTCTCCAGGGGATCTTCCTAGACCAGGGATGGAACCCACATCTCCTGCATTGGTAGGTGGATACTTTACAATCGAGCCATTAGGGAAGCCCATTACACAGACATGATTCAATGTGAAGAGCTTAAATGACATGGAAAATGTGGTATAATTTTAAGGCAAATAATCAGCAGAAGGAACTGTATATTCAATTAGATAACTACCAAGAAAAACAAACCAAAGTATGCTCAAAGAGTAGAAAACTATAATGGAATATATATATCATTGATAACAGATATTTCCTTTGAGGAGTGAAACTCTGATTAATTCTCTTCTTTCACTTTTCAATTCCATTTTTTCAATATATTTTCATAATGTGCAAATAATATTTTTGGATTGAGAATATAATATACTTCATTTTAAAAATTAGATTAAAGGTGATTTCAGAAATTGTTTTTCCCTATACATTTTTATTGTCCCCAAGGGGCTCTGGAGACTCCTCTGTGTTCACACATATGCCCACTTGAAAAACTCTCTGTATAAATTATTCAAAATAATAAATGTATACATAAACCAATAAATAGAAATACCAAAGAGGTTCCATCTTTATCAAGTACTTACCAAGTATGAGTGATGAGAGTGTTAATAATGAGATTTTCCTTCATTATTGAGCAGGAGAGATAGATGATCTATCATTTCCTGAATGTTTACTATATGCTGAACAATTTACATATGTTCTATTTATCCTTGAAATTGACATGCAGATTAAGTATTATATTCTCAATGCTAAGGTATATAAGTTAAAGTTTACCCAAGGTTGCCTAAATAGGAGCCTACCCAGACAGGTATAAACCATGTCTATCTGTTTCCAATGCCTTTGTTCTTCTCACTATCCCAGACTATATAAAGACTGCATACTTAATGCATCATTTTCTCTACTCTGACCAAACCACTGCCTTTGTCTTATTATGAAAGTGATTGAGCCTTCTCATTTCTCAGTTACATTATATTCTTTTATGATTCCTTTGGCAGTTCTATGGTGGATTAGGCCCAAACTGAAGTTGAATACTCTATTCTTCAAGGTGTTGGGATTTCCACACTATTTTACTCTCCTGGCCGATTTTCTTCTAGACTCCATGTAAATATATGATTCATAAGTCAGATATTCTCTACCTTATTTTTAATTTTATTGCAGAAGAGTTTATGAAGCACTGCTTCCTCATAGTATAGTCTCCCAAGTGATCTTAGTAGGTTGGTGCAGCAGACAGAGCCAATCTTCTAGGTAACTGGCTCAAGGGCAGTCAAGGGCCTGGCATTATAAATCCATCCTATAGATATTTTAATCACCAAATGAACCACTTGGAGCTAACTTCAGTGAACTTGAATATAGCACATAGAGAGAAATAGCAGTTGGTTGTGAGGGGAGAAGCCATAATGCAGATAGGAGTTATTGGAAGTTTGAGGTGACAGAGACATAAATATGAAAGTGTGAGTAAACAAAAAGACTAGCCAGGAATGTGTCGGTAGCAGCAAGAGAAGAATGGGTGATTCACATAATGGCAGACATCAGAGAGGGACACTGGGCATTTACTTCCAGTGTAGCAGAGGCTGGTCACTGGAATGGCCTCCCAGTTCTCGAACAATATTCCATCCACCTGGAGGATGGGATCTGCAGCAACTGAAAATTTTTCTCCGCATCTTCTTAAATAAATAAAAACTCGAAGCAAACCAAACTTATTAATGTGCGTACATGTTTATTCCTAGTTATTTGAAGAAAACTAGCCATCAAGTTACATCTCGCTGAAGGGTATAAGGTCTTTTACCCAGAGCCCATAAGACTCACCATTAAGGAATGGATAAATGATAATGCATAGCCAGGAGAACTCCCTTCAAAACCCCCAATCCTGGAATCCATCTTGCTCAGGGAATAGAGGGAAGAAGAAGAAACACTAAGATTATTTCCTATTCTCAATTTTTTTCTAAACCTTGGACTTTTTTATTTTATTTTATTTTTTTTAAACTAATACAGTGAACAGCTGATGTAGGTAATAGTGCAATACCTCAGATTATGGTCCTATCTATATTCCACACAGGCTTGGTGATATGGGATTCAAAAATTGAAAGCCATGCCCTATTTGTGTCCATATTCACTGTGTGATTTCTGGAAAATCACTAAACTCTCTGGACTTCAATTTCTTCATCCATTAAAATAAGAATAATAACAGTCTTTGCCTTCCTAATCTTTAGGACTGCTCTGCAAGTTAAAAAAAAAAAACAAACACAATGAAAGTGACAACTGTAAAATAATTGAAAGAGCTAGTATTTTTGTCAATACCATCAAAATGCTAATAAGTCATTTTCTGAATTTTAAGAGTTTTAGTAAAAATTACGTAAATATATAAACTTCATTGTTTAGCCTTGTGGACCATTTGCTAGCAGAGCTATGTCAGTCTCCTTAATATACTATTCACGAGCTAGAAGTAGTATCTTGAATAGGTTAAAAACTTCTGAAAACAGCTTTTGATGGTGTGTGGTTTGCTAATGATCTAATCTGTCTTCCATGTCTCTTTAAGGGTTTAACAGAGAGAAAAGGGGCTCCAAGCCATTGCTGACAAATGTGCTTGTAACATCTCGACAGCCAACCCAAGGTAAAGGTCAGGAAAGGTGGTTGCCTCTTTTATTTTGATTATAAAAAGTCAAAGGCCTTTTTTTGAACAGACATCTAAGAACAAGAGTGATACACATATACTCCTTACTTCTTCTCAAAGTCTTTGGTCACAGCGTTGGTTTATTTTAACCATCTACCCACCCCAAAGACCAGTGCTGCCAAAAAGTTTTTCATGATTCCCCTTAAGTCTCTTTTACTTTTAAAAATGTTTAATGCTTTACCTGGTCTTCCTTTATGGCATTTAGCCCTTTTTGCATCGAATTTAGCATACTCTAAGCAATGGCAACCCACTCCAGTACTCTTGCCTGGAAAATCCCATGGATGGAGGAGCCTGGTAGGCTGTAGTCCATGGGGTCGCGAAGAGTCGGACATGACCAAGCGACTTCCCCTAAGCACATTTAATGTCTATCACTAGATTGGTATGTTACATGAGTGTGTAAGCCCTATTTCTGATTCATCTTTTTGTGCTCCGGAATGCAAAACTTCTACCTGACACATAAGTTTCTCATAAAATGATCAATGAATGGGTATAGACCCACAACAAGTAAGAAAATAGAACAAGCAGAATCTAACTTAACAGTCTGTTTTGAAAGTACTCTACAAGTCAGCTTCCCATAAACAATAAGTGGAAAGTAGATTTTTATATTGGTACTTTCTCTCTTGGGCTAAAAGAATTTCAACTTTTGCATCCATTTCTCTCATCCTTTTATTGAAATACCTCTTTATTCTTTTCAAATTCAATTTTCAACTTTCTTTGAAAGCCCTGGAAATCAGCTTAACTCTTTAGACGTGATCTATTGGCCAAGTTATATGCAGAGTACATCATGAGAAACGCTGGGCTGGAAGAAGCACACGCTGGAATCAAGATTGCCGGGAGAAATATCAATAACTTCAGATATGCAGATGACACCACCCTTATGGCAGAAAGCGAAGAGGAACTCAAAAGCCTCTCGATGAAAGTGAAAGAGGAGAGCGAAAAAGTTGGCTTAAAGCTCAACATTCAGAAAACGAAGATCATGGCATCCAGTCCCATCACTTCATGGCAAATAGATGGGGAAACAGTGGAAACAGTGTCAGACTTTATTTTTTTGGGCTCTAAAATCACTGCAGATGGTGACTTCAGCCATGAAGTTAAAAGACGCTTACTTCTTGGAAGGAAAGATATGACCAACCTAGACAGCATATTAAAAAGCAGAGACATGACTTTGTCAACAAAGGTCTATCTAGTCAAGGCTATGGTTTTTCCAGTGGTCATGTATGGATGCGAGAGTTGGACTGTGAAGAAAGCTGAATGCTGAAGAATTGATGCTTTTGACCTGTGGTGTTGAAGAATCTTTTTTTTTTTTTCAGATTCAAGTTCTTTATTGTAAAGTTTTTCTTTTTTTTTTTTAAATTTTATTTTATTTTTAAACTTTACATAATTGTATTAGTTTTGCCAAATATCAAAATGAATCTGCCACAGGTATACATGTGTTCCCCATCCTGAACCCTCCCCATACCATCCCTCTGGGTCGTCCCAGTGCACTAGCTCTTGAGAGTCCCTTGGACTGCAAGGAGATCCAACCAGTCCATTCTAAAGGAGATCAGTCCTGGGTGTTCTTTGGAAGGACTGATGTTGAAGCTGAAACTCCAATACTTTGGCCACCTCATGTGAAGAGCTGACTCACTGGAAGACTCTGATTCTGGGAGGGATTGGGGGCAGGAGGAGAAGGGGACGACAGAGGATGAGATGGCTGGATGGCATCACCGACTCAATGCAGATGAGTTTGGGTGAACTCTGGGAGTTGGTGATGGACAGGGAGGCCTGGTGTGCTGCATGGGGTCTCAAAGAGTTGGACACGACTGAGTGACTAAACTGAACTGAACTGATTGGCCAAGTGTTCTGTGGATAAAGCAGTGTGTATGAGCCTCCACATCATTTCCCCTTGCTTCTCCTCAGGTTGACCCTCCTATACCTTCAGTTCAGTCCAGTTGTTCATTCGTGTCTGACTCTTCATGACCCCTTGGGCTCCAGCACACCAGGATTCCCTGTCCATCACCAACTCCTAGAGCTTGCTCAAACTCATGTCCATCGAGTTGGTAATGCCATCCAACCACCTCATCCTCTGTTGTCCCCTTCTCCTCCTGCCCTCAATCTTTCCCAGCATCTGGGTCTTTCCCAATGGGTCAATTCACATCAGGTGGCCAAAGTATCAGAGTTTCAGCTTCAGCATCAGGCCTTCCAATGAATATTCAGGACTGATTTCCTTTAGGATGTACTGGTTGGATCTCTTTGCAGTCCAAAGGACTCAAGGCTCTTCTCCAACACCACAGTTCAAAAGCATTGATTCTTCAGTGCTCAGCTTTCTTTATGGTGCAGCTCTCACATCCATACATGACTACTGGAAAAACCATACCTTTGACAAGATGGACCTTTGTTGGCAAAGTAATGTCTCTGCTTTTTAATATGCTGTCTAGGTTGGTCATAGCTTTTCTTCCAAGGAGCAAACATCTTTTAATTTCATGGCGGCAGTCAACATCTGCAGTGATTTTGGAGTCCCCCAAAATAAAGTCTCTCACTGTTTCCATTGTTTCCCCATCTGTTTGGCATGAAGTGATGGGACCAGATGTCATGATCTTAGTTTTTTGAATGTTGAGTTTTAAGCCAACTCTTTTACTTTCCTTAAGAGACACTCTAATTCTTCTTCACTTTCTGCCATAAATATGGTGTCATCTGTGTATCTGAGGCTATTGATGTTTCTCCTCGCAATCTTGATTCCAGTTTGTGCTTCATCCAGCAAGGCATTTTGCATAATGTACTCTGCATATAAGTTAAATGAGCAGGGTGACAATATATAGCCTTGACGTCTTTCCCAATTTGGAACCAGTCTGTTGTTCCATGTCTGTTTCTAACTGTTGCTTCTCTACCTGCATATAGATTTCTCATGGGGCAGAAAAGATGGTCTGGTATTCCTATCTCATTAAGAATTTTCCATAGTTTGTTGTGATCCACACAGTCAAAGGCTTTGGTGTAGTCAATAAAGCAGAAGTAGATGTTTTCCTGGAACACTCTTGCTTTTTCAATGATCCAATGGATGTTGGATCCCATACCTTACTGGGCCCAAAGATCCTTCTACCAGTTGACTTGGTCTTGCTCTAATTCTCAATAATAAGCCAAACTAAAATAGTCTCAGCTTCGGTTAAAGAAACAGCCTCTTATTTTTATAGTCACTGATCCTTTATTTTGTTCCAGCTAATATATCAGTCCTGGATATTCATTGGAAGGACTGATGCTGAAGCTGAGACTCCAATATTTTGGCCACCTGATGTGAAGAACTGACTCATTGGAAAAGACCCTGATGCTAGGAAAGATTGAAAGCAGGAGGAGAAGGGACGATAGAGAATGAGATGGTTGCATGGCATCATGCACAAACTCACACAATGGACGTGAGTTTGAGTAAACTCTGGGAGTTGGCGATGGACAGGGAGGCCTGGCATGCTGCAGTCCATGGGGTTGCAAAGAGTAGGAGATGACTGAGCAACTGAACTGAATATATCAAGTATTAGTAATATGAAAGCTGTCATATATTGAATACTTCGTGTACTCAAGCACTTTGTATACTCTGTTTAATTCTAACCACAAACCTTGAAGTACATAATATTAGTGTTCCTATTTTACAGAAGAAGGAACAGACTTAGATTAAAAGACTTTTTTTGGCTTCTTGGTATAGTCCATGTGTATGTGGTGGCATAACCAGTCTTCAAATCTAGGCTTGTCTGTCTCCAAAAGACATGTTTTTAATCATCATTCTGGTTTATAGCAGATGGACAGTAGTCTTTGTATGTGGGGTAAGAAAGGGGTAAGAAAATTGGATAGAGGTCATGCTTTCAGGTCTGGCAGAACTGGATTGGGGTTTGAGTTTTTGGTTTCCTACCACTGCGATCCTGGACAACTAATTTAATCTCAAGGAATTGGTTTCCGTTCAAATGGGATAACTTAAAACCATTCCATTATGAGTAGGAAATGAGATGTTTTTAAAAGTCTAGTTCTTTGCTTGGTGAAACTATTCTGCAAATAATTTATTTCTCTTCTTTCAATCTTTTCCTCTTACCCTTCTGTTTACTTGAAATGTGGTGACAGTAAATGCCTGTTTTTTAGTACACATAGGTGCACTCCCCTTCACACTTTAATTGATCCCCCTTCAGACGTAACAAACTACATGGTCATGCTCTGGATATTGGTAGCATTCTCCTTACCTTCGTTCTCTGCATCCAGTGAAATCTTTCCAGTTGCAAATGTGATTGCATCATTCCTTTGCTTAAAACTCCTTACTTCATTGCCCTAGAGATAAAATGCAGCACCTTAACCATGGAGTGTGAGGCCTTTGATGATCTAAGGCTGCTGCATCTGTATCCCCTTCTCATACTCACCCCAGACTTTCATTCTAAGTGCTGTTCATAGCAAACTAACTGCAGTTTGTTGAAATATCTTTGCTCTTTATTGCTTCTATGTCTTTGCAAATGTCTTTCTGTGCCTGGAAAATTTTTCATCCCTGTCATTGTTTATCTATCAATAGAACCCTTTTCTAAGTATAGGGAAACTTCCACTTTGTGATCATTGTGGGACAGATAGTTTTACTGCGTAGGGGATGAGATATTGTTGGTTCATTACAACCCTCTCTGTAGCTAAGACATATGCATATGATTTAGGCTCTGTCAAACATAATTTGGCTCAGGGAATTGTGACACAAGTAGGAAGGAACAGGCATTGTTTCTTATTTTCTGACAGAGACAGCAACAGTAGAAGCTTCAAGGTCAGAGAGACTGAGTCCAAATACTCTCTACCTTAGTTATTAGTTATGTAACCTTACTCTAGCAAAATAACTTCTTTACATCAGTTTCTTCATCTCTAAAATTGGCTAACAATAGTGCCTACTTCAAATAGTGCTTGCAAAGATTAAACATAACATACAGTATGGTTGAAACAATGCCCGGCTCATGGTATCTGCTCAAAATGTTACGTCTTATTACTATTGTTGTTGATAATAGTAATAATCATAGCAAGGAGATCAAACCAGTCAATCCTAAAGGTAATCAACCCTGACTATTCACTGGAAGGACTGAAGCTGAAGGTCCAATATTCTGGCCACCTGATGTGAAGAGCTGATTCATTGGAAAAGACCCTGATGCTGGGAAAGATTAAAGGCATGAAGAAAAGAGGAAGACAGAGGACGAGATGGTTGTATGGCATCATCAACTCAATGGACACGAATTTAAACAAACTCTGGGAGACAGTGAAGGACAGGGAAGCCTGGCATGCTGCAGTCTATGGGGTTTCAAAGAGTTGGACATGACTTAGCAACTGAACAACAACAACAAAACTGAAAGAAGAAGAGTAGAAGGAGCAGGGGGAAGTGGCGGGGGAAGAAGAAGGGAAGCAATAATGGTAAACTACTTTCTGTAGCATTAATTTTTATTTTTCATGCATCTAAAAATTGTGACCAATAACATTTCCCTCCAACTAGATTAACCTGGGCTCAGAGTTAACATCTAACTTAAGACTTTTTTTTCCTCCCAGAAACTTTTCCTGAATCTACTGCTGCATTAGAGACCACTGCTCTGGACTCACATTTTGTTCTTATTAGGAGCAGAACACTTAGCATACTTTATCTAAATGCCTGATCCTCGCCATTCTCCCCAACTAGACTGTGAACTTCTAGGCAGCCCTGGCCACTCCCTCAACCTTGTATCCCTAGATCTAGTGTAGGCAGTACCTCGACACTTTGTATGTGTTCAGTAAACATTTGCTGGATGAATGAGCAAATCTCCTACCACCCTTTGAGATCCTGCCATGGGAGAGTCAGCCAAACAAGGGAATCACTGATTTCTATTCACATGCTCCAGCTCTTCCTCTGGGTTCTCTCCCTGTAACCCCATTTAAGATCATGCCAATCAAAATTCATATCTACTTTAATGATCCTGAAATGTCCTTGACAATCATTATATTTCATTGCTGAAGTGCTCCTGCCTCCCAGGTTTGGTTTAGGAAATGGAACTCTGCCCAGAGATTTGATCCCAATCAGTGCTATTGTGCTTCCCTTGAAGAGCTTCTTATTAAAGTCAGGAGGATGCAAAACAGTTCTCCAAATCTGGGAGTTGAGTGTGTAATAAGAAGAAACTGGGTGATCCCCTTTGTTCTTTTTGAGTCAGTTACCTGAGGTAACACCATGCTATCTTCTTTTAACCAAATAGGATTACTTGCTGTTCTACTTAGATCTGGGCTGAACATCTTCTTGCCTTTGTGTACGCTGTTTTATCAGTTTCCTGTGCTTCCTCACTAGTTACAGTTTAAAGCCATAATGACCTAGCAGGTCATTCAAAGCTTCTCACAAATAGCCCCATCTACCTTTCCAATATTATTCCTACCACATCCTATTAGATCCTCTAGCCTGTAGTGCAGAGAAGGCAATGGCAACCCACTCCAGTACTCTTGCCAGGAAGGTCCCATGGATAGAGGAGCCTGGTAGGCTGCAGTCCATGGGATCGCTAGGAGTCGGACACGACTGAGTGACTTCACTTTCACCTTTCACTTTCATGCATTGAAGAAGGAAATGGCAACCCACTCCAGTATTCTTGCATGGAGAATCCCAGGGACAGGAGAGCCGGGTAGGCTGCAGTCTATGGAGTTGCACAGAGTCAGACAAGACTGAAGCGGCTTAGCAGCAGCAGCAGCAGCCTCCAATGATTAATCATTCATTCATTCCTTTTTATATCTTTAGCAATAATTTACAGATTACACAGTGGGCACAGTAATGACCATCATGGCATTGCAGTCTAATGATAGAAATAGATATTTAATGTGGAGAAAAGGGAACCCTCTTACACTGTTGGTGGGAATGAAAGCTAGTACAGCCACTATGGAGAACAGTGTGGAGATTCCTTAAAAAATTGGAAATAGAACTGCCTTATGACCTAGCAATCCCACTGCTGGGCATACCCACTGAGGAAACCAGAAGGGAAAGAGACACATGTACCCCAATGTTCATCGCAGCACTGTTTATAATAGCCAGGACATGGAAGCAACCTAGATGTCCATCAGCAGATGAATGGATAAGAAAGCTGTGGTATATATACACAATGGAGTATTACTCAGCCATGAAAAAGAATACATTTGAATCAGTTCTAATGAGGTGGATGAAACTGGAGCCTATTATACAGAGTGAAGTAAGCCAGAAGGAAAAACACCAATACAGTATACTAACGCATATATATGGAATTTAGAAAGATGGTAACAACAACCCTGTATGCGAGACAGCAAAAGAGACACAGATGTATAGAACAGTCTTTTGGACTCTGTGGGAGAGGGGTGGGGGGATGATTTGGAAGAATGGCATTAAAACATGTATAATATCATATATGGAACGAGTCGCCAGTCCAGGTTCAATGCAGGATACAGGAAGCTTGGGGCTGGTGCACTGGGATGACCCAGAGGGATGGTATGGGGACGGAGGTGGGAGGGGGGTTCAGGATGGGGAGCACGTGTACAACCGTGGTGGATGCATGTTGATGTATGGCAAAACCAATACAATATTGTAAAAAAAATAATAAAAAAACATAAAAAAGAAATAGATATTTAACAAATAGTAAAAAAAAA
>NW_011494529.1:3196938-3201285 GCF_000754665.1 Bison bison bison
ATAAAAAGTAAAATTATAATCAGTCCCCTGAAGGTAAATTATAGCAGGGGCTAAGGATGGCAGGAGACTGTACAACAGGAGACTGTACCCTGGACCATGATGGGTTCTTAGAAATTAAAACACCTTCAGAAAGCCCTTTAGCAGTTTATTGAATCCAGACATTGTTCTGTGTCATTTCTGTATCCTCAGGACTTAGCACCAGACCCAGGGCAGAGCATGCATGCAATAATCAAATATATGTGTGAATTAAAACATTGATATTGATAAAGGAAAAGTTAATCTGTAGCCTGTTTCATAACTCAGAGGAATAAATCTGGCAGGTGGAACCCCTGGTCATCCAGGAACATCTGCAGATTCAGGCAGAAGCAGCTAAGAGGTTGGCATGTGAGGTCCAAGGCCCACTGTGGATGGGGAGTCACAGTAAATCAGTTATTAAATTGGGAACTCAAAGGCCTCTACTCTCTGGGACAGAGAGCCAGAAATAGTCAGGCTCTCTAGAGACTCAATCACTATAAACGACCTGAAGTGAAGTTGTCACTGAGAGTGCCCCTAGCCACTGCCAGAGGCAGAACTAAATGCTCCTTGGAGCAGGAAACATCACCTAGATGCTGATTATTCCTGTAATTATTTTAACATAAACTATTCAAAACTCAGTAAAAGATAACCTGAAGGGAATCTTTCTTGAATAAGCTAAATTTTATCTCTCACTGTTTTGTCCATGGAGTTTCACTTTACATGGGGACTGTTAAAGGAATTTAAGGAGGAGACTGAAATTTTGGATGCATTTTCTAGAGAGAAAACTCTGAAAGTGAGTTTATGAAACCCACTATATGAAAGCTATATGAAAGTGGATTTAGTGTTCAGTTATTATTTATCTTAGCCCGCTTCCAGTCAACCATTTAGCTAGATTAATCAACTTGCACAATTAAATGCTGTTCTTCCTCTTCCTGACTTAACAATATGTACATCCTGAAAGTTGAGAGTGAAGTTTTATTCAGTGGAAAATTTTAGGACTTCAAGCTTGGTAAGAAGCATATCAAGTAACCCTGAGAGAAATGCTTTGAGGAGGTGAGGGTGGTAGGGCGGAGTCAGGTGATACAGAAGTTTTGCAACAAAGAGCAGGTAGTCTGAATGTCAAAAGATTATTGTTAATTAGAGGAAAACCAGATATCTCAAGTTACAAAATTTAGTGCTTTTCTATGTATGAGAAGATGCAAGAGTCTTGGCTCGCTGAAATCATTCCTTCCATAGGGACCTCACCTATCTGGGGCCAGTATCCTGTGTCTTCATATCCTGAGTTTCCTCAGGGTTCACCATGGGGAGTGGCTGCAGTCTAACTGCTGCAAGCATTCTTTCTTGGCAAGTATTCTTTCCTTCCTGAGTTTCCTCATGGCTTACCACCTCACCATTAGCAGTGGTTGCAATCACTGATGACTTGTGACATCCTTTGTTTACTGATGTGGCAGGAAATCTTCCGTTTCTCACTCTCCATAGTAAAGCATTGTAATGGATTCTACAGCATACTTGTGGCCAGTAGGCAGTACTCTGATACTCAATTGTACTTCTGCTCCAATCACTGACATATGTGTTGCAGAGTCACTTGTGTTAGTTACCAAATTCTTCATACCATTGGAATTCTCACTGTGTGTGTGTGCTGAGTTGCTTCAGTCATGTTTGACTCTTTGTGATGCTATGGACTGTAGCCCGCCAGGCTCCTTGTCCATGGGATTTTCCAGTCCATGGGATTTTCCAGGCAAGAATACTGTAATGGGTTGCCATGCTCTCCTCCGGGGGATCTTCCCAACCCAGGGATGGAACCCACATCTCTAAATATCACCTGCACTGGAAGTGGGTTTTTACCACTAGCACCACCTGGGAAGCCCAGAGTTTTCACTATAGATATATAATTTAAGTAAATATTATGCAAGCTAACAAAATATTAGGGGCTTCCCTGTTGGATCAGTGGTAAAGAATCCACCTGTAATGCAGGAGACTCAGGTTTGATCCCTGGTCCATGAAGATCCCCTGGAGAAGGAAATGGTAACCTGCTCTAGTATTATTGCCTAGGAAATTCCTTGGACAGAGGAGTCTGTCAGGGTATAATCCTGGGGGTCACAAAAGAGTCAGACATGACTCAGCAACTAAGCAACAACAACAATAAAATAATACTTAAAAAGAAGGATAGCTTTTGTTTCAATGAAAGTATGTTGAAAGCTTTAGAAAAACTCAGTAAAGGCACATACTAAAGAATTAGCATCAAATAAGGTGTGAACAAGAAAAGTATAATGATTGTGGGAAAGTGCAACCTTTCAGAAGGATTCCATATTTAGAGTATTTTTTCTTATTTTAAAGACTTTAAGGATACTTGCTGTCATAGAAATTGTGTCCTAGCTTCCAATGGAATTGTGATAAGGGAAAGATTGGCATGCCAAAAAGTGTTTATTAAGTATGTGCATGCTAATTTTCTTAGTTGTGTCCAGCTCTTTTCCATCCTACGGACTGTAGCCCACCAGGCTTCTCTGTCCATGGGATTCTCAGGCAAGAATACTGGAGTGAGTTGCCATGCCTTCCTCCAGGGGATCTTCCTGACCCAGCAATCAAACCCTTGTCTCCAGCATCTCCTGTTACTATTATTAATCAATAACATGGGGTCAAATAAAGTTATTTCCATATTATTAGTATGACATGTAAGATTACATCATAATATATTATTGTATTTATTACAGTAGCAATATTAGATGATTTTTGTTGTTGTTCAGTTGTGATCAACTCTGCAACCCCATGAATGGCAGCATACCAGGCTTTCCTGTCATTCACTATCTCCCAGAGTTTGCTCAAAATCATGTCAATTTATGATTAATATTATGTTACTATTTATATGTATTATTAAAGAATGCCATAACATTTTATTTTAATAACAATGGCAAAATAATGAGTTATATATTCAGTTTTTTTTAGCTGTTACCTACAGCTAAGGAAACAGTCTGTATCCTTAATGACTAGCCCAAGGCTTTTAAAGAATAGGCACTCCAGACTACATAATGAATGAATAAATCAGTGTATAATCTTTCAGTTTCATAATCATTTTTCTCAGGTATCACTCAAATTTGTCAACATTAGTTGAAAAATGTGAATCCCACAAATCAACACAATAATTATTGGTGTGCTCTCACTAGCAATAGCCCCATTTTGTCACAGAACTGACTCTTATGGCATTTATCATCCAATAAACCTATGCATCTATTATTGGTTTTTATAACCTTTGTATACAACCACAAGCATTTATAGAATGCCTACTGTGTGTCAGGTGTTGGCCTAGTCACCTCTATGAATTATCACTTTATTATCATCTTTTCTTAAATTGCTTGAGTTATTCTGGATTCTTGAGTGTATCATTTAAAATAAGAGCTATTTATACTAGCTGTTTGTCACCTGCAAATTTGACAAGCATGTTGTCATGTAATTATTCAAGCCATTGAGGGAATATATTGAATAAATTTGAACCAAATAAAGAAGATAGTAAAAACCATTGAAATATTTCTTCTAGGTTGTCATTCCTAGGAAAATTCTCATTCTCATTCAGCAGGAGTTGAATATGGAACAAATCTGACAAGGTAGAATTTCAGATAACTGGTATGATTTAGGGATGATTTGGGTGACTTTTATAATGTTTGAGGCTATACAATAAAATAAGCATGAAGTTTCTGTCCCAAAGGAGAAAAGGTCAATGCCTAAGGGACATCCAAAAGAACAGTTCAGTTCAGTTCAGTCGCTCAGCCGTGTCCGACTCTTTGCGACCCCATGAATCACAGCACGCCAGGCCTCCCTGTCCATCACCAACTCCCGGAGTTCACTGAGACTCACGTCCATCGAGTCAGTGATGCAATCCAGCCATCTCATCCTCTGTCGTCCCCTTCTCCTCCTGCCCCCAAACCCTCCCAGCATCAGAGTCTTTTCCAAAGAGTCAACTCTTCGCATGAGGTGGCCAAAGTACTGGAGTTTCAGCTTTAGCATCATTCCTTCCAAAGAAATCCCATGGGGAGAAGAAACCAGGGGAAGTCATAGTTAGGTTCATAGAGATAGAAGGTAAACTTTTAGGAGTTCCCGAGGGAATCATGTGACCTTGACAGATTTTTTAGACCATCCTGTTCCATTGTGCCAACTACACTTGCTGCTGCTGCTGCTGCTGCTAAGTCGCTTCAGTCGTGTCTGACTCTGTGCGACCCCAGAGATGGCAGCCCACCAGGCTCCCCTCTCCCTGGGATTCTCCAGGCAAGCACACTGGAGTGGGTTGCCATTTTCTTCTCCAATGCATGAAAGTGAAAAGTGAAAGCGAAGTCGCTCAGT
>NW_011494529.1:3201385-3206176 GCF_000754665.1 Bison bison bison
GTGACCCCGTGGACTGCAGCCTACCAGGCTCCTCCGTCCATGGGATTTTCCAGGCAAGAGTACTGGAGTGAGGTGCCATTGCCAACTACCCTTAATGGGAGTAAAACTGAATGGTTATAGGTTGACATCAATCTATCATCCCTCCTTTATTCTGGCAAAACTGGTTGGGTCCTTACTTTATCCCAGTTAGTGGAAAAGAGTGTGAATCACTTACAAGAGTAGGGTTCCTTGACCTCCAAACCAAGGAAGAGACAACCAGCCATTATATCAGTACCTTTCTAGAACTGAAGATGAAGAAAGAGAATTGGCACTTCCTGGTCAAATGGTTAAAGGGCTTTTCTGATCCTCTCATCTGGCACCTGGTCCAGATTTCCCCTGTTCTCAGATTTTGATCCTTTTGCTTGTATTTCTTCAGTAGCAGAAGCTTCTCTGTCTTCATAGGAGAATGCAGAGCTCTCATTGTCTTAAATCTAGGATATGGGGAAAAGGTGAATGTGAGGAAGGTTCTAAACTGCATTAGTTCAATAAATATTTATTGACTGCTATGTTCCAAGTACACTTTTACATGTTTGAAGTATATCAATGAGAAAATGGATAAAGGACTTTGTCTTCATGGAGTTACTGTTCTAGCAGAGATAAATAGGTAATAAACATTAAAACCAACCAACAAGTAAATTAGGTAAATTATGAGATCATAATTACAATGAAAAAAGGGAAATAGAAGTGTAAGAGATGAGAGTTTCATGGAGTGGGTAGACAGATTGTTGTATTAAGCAAACTGTTCAAGGAGAACCTCCAGGAGAAGGTGAAATTTGAGTAACTTTTTGACAGAAGTGAGGAATTGAATCACTTGGTTATTGGGGGTAAGAGAATTCCAGGCAGAAGGAATAGAATTCCAGGTAGACTCTGAGCTGGGAGTGAGTCCAGCATCTTTGAGAAACAGCAAGGAGCAAGGTCACAAATGGGGGAGTAGTAAAGGACAGAGAATTAATGGAAAACTAGGTTATAGTGGGTTTGGTAAGAATTGAGTGACTTTGGCTTTTACTCTGAGTGAAATTGAGAGCTATTGGCAGGGTTTGAAGAATGTAATGAAATGATCTTTAAATTTTAAATGAATCACTGTGGCATTTTTCCTGAGAACATATTGCAGGGAAACAAGGTTATATGTAGGAAGACCTAGTAGGAAGTTGTTGCAAGAGTTCAGGGGAAAGTTTCAGTACTTTGGCCTGAAATAGTAGCAGTAACAAGAACCAATCAGATTCTAGATGTATTCTGAAAATAGATCTAATAGAATTTCCTGGCAGACTATGTATGCAAGGAATAAAGAGAGGAGTCAAGAATGATTCCAAGATTTTTAGCCTCAGCAACTGGAGGGAGCAAGTTGCTAGAAATTGAGATGGAAAAGACTGTGAATGGAGAGAGTTTCAGAGAGAAAACAGAGTTTAATTTTGGATTTAATCTCTACTAGACATGAAAATGGAGATGTCGAGTAAGAAGTTGGATATATGAATCTGGACTTCAGGAGAGAGGTTTGGGCTAGAGATAATAATTTGAGATGTCAAAATATAGATGGAATCTCAAACCAAGAAATTGGATGAGTTCTCTAGGGTAGTGAGTATACATAAAAGAAGACAATGAAGGAGTTGCTTCTGGGCTACCTCAATATTAAGACAAGGGGAAATAAGTGAAGGAGAGTGACAAAGAGTGGCCAGGGAGGTTGCTGTCCTGAAAACCAACAAGAGCTTGTAGTGCATAGGGAGTGTTGCTGATACACCAGTAAAGATGAAGATGGAGAATGGAAACTTTAATAATGTGGAGGTGATTGGTGATCTTGTTGAGCAGTGTCTATTACACAGGGTTAGCTTTTCTGTTTAATCCTGCAGCAGTTTTCCCCTGGTGAGAGGGGTGACAGTACAACCTGCTTTTGTCTCTTGTACTTTATTTCTGAGTGGGATTCCTGGAAGGACTTATAATTGGAGTGGAATCATTTGCCTTCTCTATTCTATGCTTCTGAAGCTATAGAACTGCCCAGTCCTCAAAGATATTATTTCTCTGATTCTTGACACTGGACTGCACTGAATGGACATACCACTCTTTGCATGTAGCCCCCGATGCTGCTAGTTTCATTCTATGTTTTTCTATTTTCAAAGACTCTTCCCCCTCGTTGCTGTCTCTCTTCATTTCCAGGAAAACAAGGTCCATTGACCTAGTGGTTATGGTAGCAAAGAGTTAACATCAATAATTATAATTGTTCTACCAACTATTATTCAGTATTACAGCTAATGCTAATGACCTCATCTTGTCCATAAGGATATCATGAGAGATTTTGTTATGTGCTACTAGACTTTGCTGCCTTACAGATTTTGTGACATTCTGTTACTTGTCAAAGATAATGTCGTATTAACTTTAAATGTCATATTAACTTTATGAGGTTTGTTTGGTAGACTCTTTCCCAAGTGAACCCATGATGACTCCATGTGATCACTTTGCTTTTCTCACATGCTAACAAGAAATCTGTTTATGACCAGTTATCTTTCCAGGGGATAAATTCATACATAAACATCTTAATTTCCTGGGATGCGCTTATTTATCATCTTTGGAAATGATACCAGGTTTGCCCTATCTTTGAGGTTCTGGCATATATCCAGATATCTGTAATTTTTCTCATGCAAATATGAATTTGAAAACACTTTCTCCACAGCTTTTCATTAACACTTTATGGAATTCAGAGTTGGCACTGATGACATTTTGAGAAAAAAACAAGAACTTTTCTATTAAGAAAGAAGGTTTTATTTACCAATGAATTTATAAAACAGAGATCAGTTTATAAATTTGGTTTAGTATTTCCATTCTACCCCATTAAAGTTTTAATTTTCTTATGCAAATCACATAGGAAGCCATATGATTTCTAGTTGTGGTCTAGCTATAAAAAGACACAACAATGTCTTTTCTATTGGTTGTGTGATTTAGTGGAGAGATGGTAGCTTTGGATCAAAAATCTGAAGTTTAATCTTGGTTACTACAGATTTAATTCTGCTACTACAAATTTTGTAACTTTGAAGGTCATAATGATTCTTTCTTGTAAATTTCTTTTTATCATCTGCTACATAGAGTAATTTATATATCCTTTATAGTATCTGATAATACTAAAGGTAATTTCAGTGTCTGATAACACTAAAGATAATTCAGGATATATGTTTAGTATTTTTTCCCAGCCAATCAAAGAGTTTTACCTAAGCCTCTAGAAAGGAAGCTAAAGTAGACTCTTAACGCCCCTTTTTAAATGCACACAAGGCATTTGTTGGCTGCTGCACACAGCACAGAAAAGCTCAACACTGTAGAGTCTAAAATCTGGTGGACCTGGCCAAATCCAGAGAAAATGTCCTTGGAAATAGGTGCATTTAGTTAAGTGAATGATTTCCTGCTAACCAGATCCCATTTACTTAAACTGCTTTCTAGTCATTGTTGACTTAATTCTAGTAAGAAGAAATAAACACAAACCAATGAGAAACACTGGTCAATCCACTGTAATATTCTAAAAGGTTTGAGTGATATAGGTGAGCCATTGATGATGTAGACCAGTGATTTTCATACTTTTCTCCATAAACTATTAGGGTTTCTTAAAAATGCCTTACAGACTATGTAAACAGTAAGGAAGATGAACTGAATGGCATCTCTCCAAAATCTGTATGTTAAAGCTCTAACCTCCAGTGTGACTGTATTTGAGGATAGGGCCTTTGAGGAGGTTATTAAGGTTAAATATGGTCATATGGATGGGGTCCTAATTCACTAAGTGAGTGAAGTCGCTCAGTTGTGCCCGACTCTTTGCGACCCCATGGATAGTAGCCTGCACCAAGCTCCTCCATTCATAGGATTTTCAAGTCAAGGGTACTGGAGTGGGTTGCCATTTCCTTCTTTTTTTTTCTTTTTTAAAAATTTTATTTTATTTTTAAACTTTACATAATTCTATTAGTTTTGCCAAATATCAAAATGAACCCACCACAGGTATACATGTGTTCCCCATCCTGAACTCTCCTCCCTCCTCCCTCCCCATACCATCCCTCTGGGTCGTCCCAGTGCACTAGCCCCAAGCATCCAGTATCATGCATCGAACCTGGACTGGCAACTCGTTTCATACATGATATTTTACATGTTTCAATGCCATTCTCCCAAATCTTCCCACCCTCTCCCTCTCCCAGAGTCCATAAGACTGTTCTATACATCAGTGTCTCTTTTGCTGTCTCGTACACAGGGTTATTGTTACCATATTTCTAAATTCCATATATATACGTTAGTATACTGTATTGGTATTTTTCCTTCTGGCTTACTTCACTCTGTATAATAGGCTCCAGTTTCATCCACCTCATTAGAACTGATTCAAATGTATTCTTTTTAATGGCTGAGTAATACTCCATTGTGTATATGTACCACTGCTTTCTTATCCATTCATCTGCTGATGGGCATCTAGGTTGCTTCCATGTCCTGGCTATTATAAACAGTGCTGTAATGAACACTGGGGTACACGTGTCTCTTTCCCTTCTGGTTTTCTCAGTGTGTATGCCCAGCAGTGGGATTGTTGGATCATAAGGCAGTTCTATTTCCAGTTTTTTAAGGAATCTCCACATTGTTCTCCATAGTGGCTGTACTAGTTTGCATTCCCATCAACAGTGGAAGAGGGTTCCCTTTTCTCCACACCCTCTCCAGCATTTATTATTTGTAGACTTTTGGATCGCAGCCATTCTGACTGGTGTGAAATGGTACCTCATAGTGGTTTTGATTTGCATTTCTCTG
>NW_011494529.1:3206276-3207515 GCF_000754665.1 Bison bison bison
TGAGCATCTTTTCATGTGTTTGTTAGCCATCTGTATGTCTTCTTTGGAGAAATGTCTATTTAGTTCTTTGGCCCATTTTTTGATTGGGTCATTTATTTTTTTGGAGTTGAGCTGTAGGAGTTGCTTGTATATTTTTGAGATTAGTTGTTTGTCGGTTGCTTCATTTGCTATTATTTTCTCCCATTCTGAAGGCTGTCTTTTCACCTTGCTAATAGTTTCCTTTGATGTGCAGAAGCTTTTAAGGTTAATTAGGTCCCATTTGTTTATTTTTGCTTTTATTTCCAATATTCTGGGAGGTAGGTCATAGAGGATCCTGCTGTGATGTATGTCAGCGAGTGTTTTGCCTATATTCTCCTCTAGGAGTTTTATAGTTTCTGGTCTTACGTTTAGATCTTTAATCCATTTTGAGTTTATTTTTGTGTATGGTGTTAGAAAGTGTTCTAGTTTCATTCTTTTACAAGTGGTTGACCAGATTTCCCAGCACCACTTGTTAAAGAGATTGTCTTTAATCCATTGTATATTCTTGCCTCCTTTGTCAAAGATAAGGTGTCCATATGTGCGTAGATTTATCTCTGGGCTTTCTATTTTGTTCCATTGACCTATATTTCTGTCTTTGTGCCAGTACCATACTGTCTTGATAACTGTGGCTTTGTAGTAGAGCCTGAAGTCAGGTAGGTTGATTCCTCCAGTTCCATTCTTCTTTCTCAGGATCACTTTGGCTATTCGAGGTTTTTTGTATTTCCATACAAATTGTGAAATTATTTGTTCTAGCTCTGTGAAGAATACTGTTGGTAGCTTGATAGGGATTGCATTGAATCTATAAATTGCTTTGGGTAGTATATTCATTTTCACTATATTGATTCTTCCAATCCATGAACATGGTATATTTCTCCATCTATTAGTGTCCTCTTTGATGTCTTTCACCAGTGTTTTATAGTTTTCTATATATAGGTCTTTAGTTTCTTTAGGTAGATATATTCCTAAGTATTTTATTCTTTCCGTTGCAATGGTGAATGGAATTGTTTCCTTAATTTCTCTTTCTGTTTTCTCATTATTAGTGTATAGGAATGCAAGGGATTTCTGTGTGTTGATTTTATATCCTGCAACTTTACTATAGTCATTGATTAGTTCTAGTAATTTTCTGGTGGAGTCTTTAGGGTTTTCTATGTAGAGGATCATGTCATCTGCAAATAGTGAGAGTTTTACTTCTTCTTTTCCAATTTGGATTCCTTTTATTTC
>NW_011494529.1:3208151-3238293 GCF_000754665.1 Bison bison bison
AAAATATTGAAGAATCCTTGCATCCCTGGGATAAAGCCCACTTGGTCATGGTGTATGATCTTTTTAATGTGTTGTTGGATTCTGATTGCTAGAATTTTGTTAAGGATTTTTGCATCTACGTTCATCAGTGATATTGGCCTGTAGTTTTCTTTTTTTGTGGGATCTTTGTCAGGTTTTGGTATTAGGGTGATGGTGGCCTCATAGAGTGAGTTTGGAAGTTTACCTTCCTCTGCAATTTTCTGGAAGAGTTTGAGCAGGATAGGTGTTAGCTTTTTAAATTTTTGGTAGAATTCAGCTGTGAAGCCGTCTGGACCTGGGCTTTTGTTTGCTGGAAGATTTTTGATTACAGTTTCAATTTCCGTGCTTGCGATGGGTCTGTTAAGATTTTCTATTTCTTCCTGGTCGAGTTTTGGAAAGTTGTACTTTTCTAAGAATTTGTCCATTTCTTCCACGTTGTCCATTTTATTGGCATATAATTGTTGATAGTAGTCTCTTATGATCCTTTGTGTTTCTGTGTTGTCTGTTGTGATCTCTCCATTTTCATTTCTAATTTTATTGATTTGATTTTTCTCCCTTTGTTTCTTGATGAGTCTGGCTAATGGTTTGTCAATTTTATTTATCCTTTCAAAGAACCAGCTTTTGGTTTTGTTGATTTTTGCTGTGGTCTCTTTTGTTTCTTTTGCATTTATTTCTGCTCTAATTTTAAAGATTTCTTTCCTTCTACTAACCCTGGGGTTCTTCATTTCTTCCTTTTCTAGTTGCTTTAGGTGTAGAGTTAGGTTATTTATTTGACTTTTTTCTTGTTTCTTGAGGTGTGCCTGTATTGCTATGAACTTTCCCCTTAGGACTGCTTTTACCGTGTCCCACAGGTTTTGGGTTGTTGTGTTTTCATTTTCATTCATTTCTATGCAAATTTTGATTTCTTTTTTGATTTCTTCTGTGATTTGTTGGTTATTCAGCAGCATGTTGTTCAGCCTTCATATGTTGGAATTTTTAATAGTTTTTCTCCTGTAATTGAGATCTAATCTTATTGCATTGTGGTCAGAAAAGATGCTTGGAATGATTTCTATTTTTTTGAATTTACCAAGGCTAGCTTTATGGCCCAGGATGTGATCTATCCTGGAGAAGGTTCCATGTGCGCTTGAGAAAAAGGTGAAATACATTGTTTTGGGATGAAATGTCCTATAGATATCAATTAGGTCTAACTGGTCTATTGTATCATTTAAAGTTTGTGTTTCCTTGTTAATTTTCTGTTTAGTTGATCTATCCATAGGTGTGAATGGGGTATTAAAGTCTCCCACTATTATTGTGTTATTGTTAATTTCTCCTCTCATACTTGTTAGCATTTGTCTTACATATTGCGGTGCTCCCGTGTTGGGTGCATATATATTTATAATTGTTATATCTTCTTCTTCGGTTGATCCTTTGATCATTATGTAGTGACCTTCTTTGTCTCTTTTCACAGCCTTTGTTTTAAAGTCTATTTTATCTGATATGAGTATTGCTACTCCTGCTTTATTTTGGTCCCTATTTGCATGGAAAATCTTTTTCCAGCCCTTCACTTTCAGTCTGTATGTGTCCCCTGTTTTGAGGTGGGTCTCTTGTAGACAACATATATAGGGGTCTTGTTTTTGTACCCATTCAGCCAGTCTTTGTCTTTTGGTTGGGGCATTCAACCCATTTACGTTTAAGGTAATTACTGATAAGTATGATCCCGTTGCCATTTACTCTATTGTTTTGGGTTTGAATTTATACACCGTTTTTGTGTTTCCTGTCTAGAGAATATCCTTTAGTATTTGTTGGAGAGCTGGTTTGGTGGTGCAGAATTCTCTCAGCTTTTGCTTGTCTGAAAAGCTTTTGATTTCTCCTTCATACTTGAATGAAATCCCTGCTGGGTACAATAATCTGGGCTGTAGGTTATTTTCTTTCATCAATTTAAGTATGTCTTGCCATTCCCTCCTGGCTTGAAGAGTTTCTATTGAAAGATCAGCTGTTATCCTTATGGGAATTCCCTTGTGTGTTATTTGTTGTTTTTCCCTTGCTGCTTTTAATATTTGTTCTTTGTGTTTGATCTTTGTTAATTTGATTAATATGTGTCTTGGGGTGTTTCGCCTTGGGTTTATCCTGTTTGGGACTCTCTGGGTTTCTTGAACTTGGGTGATTATTTTCTTCCCCGTTTTAGGGAAGTTTTCAACTATTATCTCCTCAAGTATTTTCTCATGGTCTTTCTTTTTGTCTTCTTCTGGAACCCCTATGATTCAAATGTTGTAGCGTTTAATATTGTCCTGGAGGTCTCTGAGATTGTCCTCATTTCTTTTAATTCTTTTTTCTTTTATCCTCTCTGATTCATTTATTTCTACCATTCTATCTTCTAATTCACTAATCCTATCTTCTGCCTCTGTTATTCTACTATTTGTTGCCTCCAAAGTGTTTTTAATTTCATTCACTGCATTATTCATTATATACTGACTCTTTTTTATTTCTTCTAGGTCCTTGTTAAACCTTTCTTGCATCTTCTCAATCCTTGTCTCCAGGCTATTTATCTGTGATTCCATTTTAATTTTGAGATTTTGGATCAATTTCACTATCATTATTCGGAATTCTTTATCAGGTAGATTCCCTGTCTCTTCCTCTTTTGTTTGGTTTGGTGGGCATTTATCCTGTTCCTTTATCTGCTGGGTATTCCTCTGTCTCTTCATCTTTTTTAAATTGCTGAGTTTGGGGTGTCCTTTCTGTATTCTGGCAGTTTGTGGAGTTCTCTTTATTGTGGCTTTTCCTCGCTGTGTGTGGGTTTGTACAGGTGGCTTGTCAAGGTTTCCTGGTTATGGAAGCTTGTGTCGGTGTTCTGGTGGGTGGAGCTGTATTTCTTCTCTCTCCTTTCGAAGAGTTGGGTTGCTTTTCTGGGTGCCTGATGTCCTCTGCCAGCATTCAGTAGTTGTTTTGTGGAATTTACTCAATGTTTAAATGCTCTTTTGATGAATTTGTGGGGGAGAAAGTGTTCTCCCCATCCTACTCCTCCGCCATCTTGGCGCCTCCCTGCCATTTCCTTCTCCAGGGAATCTTCCCAACCCAGGGATCGAACCCAGGTCTCTCACATTGTAGACAGACGTTTTACCATCTGAACCATCAGGGAAGTCCTAAGACTGGTGTCCTTATACGAGGGAGAGACATCAGGAAGGTATGTGCACAGAGGAAAGGTCATGAGAGGACACAGTCAGAAAGTAACCGCTGTCAAGGGAAGGAGAGAACTCTCGCCAGAAACCAACACTGTTGATGACTTGATCTTGGTTGTCCAGGCTCCAGAATTATCAGAAAATAAATGTCTGTCGTTTAATCCACCCAGTCTATGGTAGTCTGTTATGGCAGCCCTAGTAGACTACTACAGAGGCCAAGAAAAAAGTCTGGTCTGCATCTTCATTTAAACTGGATATACTCTACTTCTGCTATTCATATATTAGAGTTTTATGTAAGATTTTTTCCTTTCTTTTGTTTTTTAACACTACATGATTCTATTTTAATACACAACTAAAAACAAAATACCATAGCAAATTGATGGCAATAAAATATATTTCATTTGTACTACATGACAATTGGTTAACATCCTTAGTTATAAATGAATTCTTAGAAATTGGTAAAAAGACATTGATATTCCACAGGAAATGCAAAACAGAAGAAAATGAAATAACACAAGTGACTAGTAAAGAGTAAGCATATACGAAGATGACTGAACTGAATAGTAACAGGAGAAAAGCAATTTCTTTGTGACATTACATTACCAAAGATTACAAATCTAAGATTTGTGTGATTTTAGGAAATAGACCCACATAGACACTGGGGGATAAGATTGATGAGGTCCTGTCCATATAGTAGAGGGAAATCTAGTTTGGAAATCCTAGCAGTTCCAATTCAATGGAATTATTTAAATTATATATTAATTCATTCATGTATTGCAACAGAGACATATCTTCTAGTCCCATATTGTATCTAATTATAAAGCTTCTCCCCTACTAATTCCATTAGTCTCCATCCTTTGCCTTCCAGACACACAACTGACCACCATTGGAAGAGGTTATTTTGATGGCAGAGTGAATGTATCACTTGTCTGTGACTTCACCTTACACAGTGCTATGGACTGAATGTGTGTCTTACACCTCACCCAAATTCATCTGTTGAAATCCTGACGCCCAATGTGATAGAGATGGGGTCTTTGGGAATTTGTTAGATTTAGATTAGGTCTTGAAGATGAAGTCCTCAGAATGAGGTTAGTGTCCTTAGAAGTAAAGATCAGGGAGCCAGTGCTGAAACACAGCAAGAAGACTAAAATTCAGGAACCAGATCACCTGGCACATTGATCTTGGACTTCCACCTTACAGAATGGTGAGACATAAATTTCTGTTGTTTAAGCCACAAAGTTTGTGGTATTTTATAATAGCAGCCAGAGCTAGCTGATGAAAGCTGTCTCTCTTGCCCCATTCTGTCAATAGCACACATATGGGTGTGTACTTAGTAGCATTAAATATGTAAGTATATTTGACACAAACCCACTCGGAAATGGTCCCCTTATCCTTCTAGACAATATATAACCCTATGGTAGAAATTCTCTAGTAACAGAAAGCACATTAGAGTGCAGGCTTTAAAAATACTTAAAAGATTTCTATGAAGACTTTGCTTTTTATAATTATTCTGAATCATTTTTATCTCCATACAAATTTCTGTGAACTCTTAATTGCCTAGATTATTCTCTATTCAGAGATTTTACAAGAGAATATTTACTTGATGTTGGCACACACAATAAATTAGAATTAACTAGCTGTTACTGGATATCATTCCTGCTCATTTCCCACTATTATTATAACAACTACTAATGCAGATTTCTGTTTATACATCTCAACTGATCTTTGCACTATCCTGTGGGACTGGTAATTCTATTCTCACATTTCATATGAGGAAACTGGAGCATGAGGAGTTAAAAATAACTAAAATTGTAATGATAAGGGCATTTAAGTTTTGAATTACAGATTTTATTCCATACCATTTCCTGTATTTTATATGCTTAACCTATATAAAAAATAAAAGCCAGAGAAATATATATTTGTAGGATGAATAGTCAGATATGAATCCGTATGGTCAGTTATAATCAGGTCCAGATGGTTAGTGCTCTGAGCTACTAGAGACCCCATTTGATGCCCCAGTTACCTACCATCATCACGATTAGCATGGGCATCAGCCGACACTTCATAAAGGAGATGGCATATTTTGGTGAAAAGAACATGAGCTTTGAAATCTGCCCTGGAATCAGGTTTCAGCTCTGCCATGTACTAGCTATGAGATGTGGAACAATGAAGAGTTAGCAGCTCTGAATCTTCGTCTGTGTGTGTGTAAATTGTGAATAAGAGTAATATCTGTCTTAGGAGTAAAGGAGATGGTGAGGAAGCAAACCATTGTCCTTGACGCAGAGCAGGCATGTTGTAGGCATGCAATAAGTATTAGCTGAATCTAATTCATATTTTATGCAATAACACAGATTACTGCAAAATTTAATCTCTCCTGCGGGGTTTACAAGCTAATTGGTGAGACGCTGAAGAATGACAGCAAAAAGGTAGCAAAGATGGAGTCCTATGTGCATGAAACCATGGCAGGTCAATAGAGGAGGAGATTCTCTTGAGGGCTAGGATGGTTAAACAACTAATTTCTTTTAGGATCAAGCTTCTGAAGAAAGACAAGCTCTTATTTAGACAGCCAGGGAGGAGGGGGCATGCATGTGGCAGAAAGGGAGAAAGGACATGCAACAGACATGTGTATGGTTATATATGGAGGAAGAGTTGATCATTGTGGGTGGAGCAAAGATATTGCAAGGTGGTTTGCACATTGTACTTTACCGTTTATAAAATTTTTTGCCTTACTTGAGCTCCTCCTCAGATCTAAGGGAGGAGAGAACAAATTCCATTATCTCCTTTTAAAGAATAGATAAAGATAAAGCAAACTCTGAGGGGCAAAGTGACTTGGTTAAGGTAACACCTCTACTCTATAACAGTGGGGGCCTCAAATTCCAATCTTCACCTCCCAAAATTTGGGAAAGTGGCAGGGTGAGGGATAAGACTAAAGAAGTTTGATAAAAATTTGTGACTTCGAATGACAACTTTAGGGATTTGGAATTTTTATTCTGCAAGCATAGAAAAACCACAAAAGCTTTTGACCAAAGTGCATGTACAAAGTAATATTTTTGAAAATCAGTCTGGCAACAGGACTTGCGGTAGGTTTCTATTCTTCAGACAGGACAATGTTCTTCTAGAATCTCTCTTCTAGGACCATCATCCAAATGAATTTTAGGCCAGTGAGGGCTTTATTCTTTATGCCATCTTGGAGAGAGCCCTCTTAATCAGGGAAATGGAGCTATTAGCACACTGGCAGTCTTTTCTATTCTGCATTTTAAATTAATTCAATTTATTTCTGGATAAAATATCTGTATAAATCAAGCTAGTTTGAAAAACTGACAGCCCCATGAAAAAAATGTTTGGGGAAAAAAGATCATATGCATGACTAAGCTATATATTAATTTAACCAAGTGTTCTGATTAAATCAGAAAGAGAATAAAAATGGCATAATGGGACCATCGTCACTCAACAAATTGGGTCAGGATCCTCTCTCCACACAGCACCGTTGCAATGAAGTACTGCGTCTGGATGAAAGATGGAATTTTCAGAGCAGGTCAGATCTGAGTTCAAATCTTGAATGTAAACTCCAAGCAGTCAGGCATGTTTTGCCCACCCTTATAGCCCTGGTACCTATGACAGTATCTGATTCAAAGTAGGTATCTTATAAATCTTTGCCAAAATCAAAATCAAAAGAATTCAGACCTACCACTTAGCCAACTGGAAAATACTAGATGAGTGCTTTCCACTTACTGCATCTCCATTTCTCATCTATAAAAGAGAGAGAAAAATATTTACTTTATAGATGTAGTATAAGGGTTAGTGGGAGAAGGCAATGGCACCCCACTCCAGTACTCTTGCCTGGAGAATCCCATGGATGGAGGGGCCTGGTAGGCTACAGTCTATGGGGTCGCTAAGAGTTGGACATGACTGAGTGACTTCACTTTCACTTTTCACTTTCATGCATTGGAGAAGGAAATGGTAACCCACTCCAGTATTCTTGCCTGGAGAATCCCAGGGACAGAGGAGCCTGTTGGGTGCTGTCTGTGGGGTCACACAGAGTCGGACATGACTGACTCAACTTAGCAGCAGCATAAGGGTTAGTGATAATGAAAGTAAGAAAGATATGGACATGTGAAATAGGATAGTGTAGATACCCATTCCTGAACCCAGATGGAAAGCTGGATTTCCCTTTCAGGTGCTTCCCAGCATGCTTTGCTAGGATGGGGCTTTGTCCTAAAGGATCCTAACTGAGCCAGATGTTATTCAGGGTTACATCTTTCAGAGGGGTTATCAGAGTAATTTTACTAGTGGATGCTCAATTGTTGAAATTAAATTTTCCAAGGTAGTAGAACTTTGAACTAAATTATTCCTACTTAGCAATTAGTTCATCTAGGAAGATGATGGTTGCACACATAATAGGCATTTAAAAAATTTAAAGATGATGGATGCCCACATTTAAAAATTATTTGTATTATTCTATGACTTCTCACACCAAGAGATGCTGGGTTTTTCTTCCTCGTCGTTTTAGCCCCTACAACAAAGTCCCTTCTAAAGTATTCCCATTTTGAATATGAGGAAATAGACTTGGGAGAAATTAAGTGATAAACTCACAGTCACACATTAAGTAAAGAGCAGAGCTGACATTTGATCCAGGACTTTTGGGTTAAAAGCCATTGAACTTTATGGAGGTCTTCCATATGTATTTGGTGATTGAATTAGTGGGCAAAGGCCAGTCACACTCAACTTTAAGTTTCCTTCAGTCACAAAATGTTCTTAGCTCCCGCCATGAAGATATTAAAAACAAGAAATCTGGCTTAGGTTCAGTTGCTAAAAGCATGTGTAGTCTGGAACTGTTAGGTTTTTGTTAGACTATTCATAAGTATATATCAGGCTTTCAAGAGCAAGGGCATCCTTTTGATTTATTATGTACTCTCCCTTCCACCAAAGAAAGAGAAATGAAATAAAATATAGAAAAGGCCAAGGTAAAGAGGCTGTGAATTTAATGGACATCACTGTGGTAGCAAACATTTATTGTGTACCAATTATGTAAGAGGCCTTCTGCTATGTGCTTTACATACATTATTTCACAAGGGCCCTCTGAGAGCATATTGTTGTCCACATGTTGTGAAAGAAGACACTGCTCAAAACTCTCCACTGGCTTCCTATTCCACTAGGATAGTATCTAATGTTTGCACCATGGCTCACAGAGCCCTCCAGGACCAATCTGATTATCATAAATTGAGTGTAAGGAACAGTATCATGAGGGAGGTGAACACCTGGGATGTCTGCCCTACTGCAGATACAGGGATGCACTGAATTGCACAGAAATATTATGGTCTCTGTTCTTCTGTTCCAAGTAAGGAAACCTGCTTCAGTTCAAGCACCAGCCAGGAGACAGAGTGGGCCAGGTCAAACCTTCCCAGCTCCATGGTGACATCACACTCACAGAGAAAGTGGGATTGTGGAGCCACCAAAAGATGAAGGCCCTCCCCATGGAACAAATGCTAAGATGCAATTACTGTTTGTGGCATACGTGAAGACACAGACTTCCTTAAGGAGATTTTGATTAAAAACTGAAATAAATTATTTAGTTAAAATGGAGAGTGAACAGTTAAAGAGATAAAGGCTTGCCTATGGGACAAGAGACAGAGGGACGCCTTGGACTGTGATGTGTTCACATCCCTATAGGATGTCAGTTTCACCTTCCAGAGGATCCATCAATCTCTTTGAGAGATGATTCACTAATTCAGGAGTTAGCATTCCATGGGATGCTTGCTTTGAACTCAGTTTACTCTTACTTGCTTTGATGACCATGGAAAATGGATATGGAAGATGGAAGAGAATTATCTCATACTGCTGGTGGAAGTTGTGCTTATCTAAGCCTCCTGGGTAATGAAGATGGCAGGTCTTTGATCTGGGCTCTGCAAGACTATATCTGTGACAACTAAGAACTCTGCCAGACAGTCATCAGTTCTGGACATGGCCTTCCCACCAGCCCTCTATCACTATCCTTTACCCACCCCTGACAGGTAGAAAGCAAATTTGCATAACAAACTGTTTAAACATTCCATTGTGATCCACCTTCAAGGCACTCTTTGTCCTCGACAGCTCTAATGGTTAGTGACCCCTTCAAATTCAACATCATTTGTCAAATCAAATTAGGCTTGTTACTAATTGTAAGGCAGTGACATTCATCTTTTTGATGCTTTCAAACCAGTCTGAGGTAAAGTTCTCATATGGAATCAGGCTTGGTATGCTGAATGAGTCACTTCCTCAATGAGGCAATTGTCAGAAAAATAGGAGACTTAGCTTGAGGGTAAATATTGTTGGGTCACTTGAAATGTATGCAGATTTGACATTTCCCTTCTGATTAGCATGTCTACACATTAAAGTTTTTTGTATGTCACATCGGATAGTTCAGATGCCAGAGTAATGTCAGTGAGCACTTGATAGAAACTTAATTTTGTTCTTGATAATGAAAATGGGTGGATTAAGGAGGAAACGTAAGGTAGGAACCTCGTTAGGTGACACATGAAATGTATAGGAGGGTATTCAGAATAAAAAGAAAATACTGGAGAGGAAAGTAATATTATCCACTGTGTGCCAGTAGATCTCTCTCTCTCTCTCTCTCTCTCTCTCTGTCTCTCTGTATATATATGGATGTATATGTGTGTGGCATATATATACACTAATATAGGGCTTCCCTGGTGGCTCAGGTGGTAAAGAATCTGCCTCCAATGCAGGAGACCCAGGTTCAATCCCTGGGTTGGGAAGATCCCTTGGAGGAGGGCATGGCAACCCACTCCAGAATTCTTGCCTGGAAAGTCCAAGGGACAGAGGAGCCTGGCAGACTACAGTCCCTAGTGTTCTTGCCTGGAAAATTCCATGGGCAGAGGAGCCTGGCAGGCTACAGTCCATAGGGTCACAAAGAGTCAGACATGACTGAGCATATGAACATGCCCATGTGTATGTGTGTGAAAATATATATGTGCACTAATATATTTATACATACACACACACACACAGTGAAGGCAAAAGTCGCTTAGCCGTGTCAGACTCTTTGCAGCCCCACAGATTATATAGTCCATGGAATTCTCCAGGCCAGAATACTGGAGTGGGTAGTCATTCCCTTTTCCAGAAAATCTTCCCAACCCAGGGATCGAACCCAGGTCTCCCACATTGCAGGCGGATTCTTTACTAGCTGAGTCACAAAGGAAGCCCAAGAATACTGGAGTGGGTAGCTTATCCCTTCTCCAGAGGATTTTCCCAACCCAGGAATCGAACCAGGGTCTCCTGCATTGCAGGTGGATTCTTTACCAACTGAGCTATCAGGGACTTATTTATTTAAAGAGGATCATAATCTTTAAAAGGATTAAATTAATTATACACACAATAATTTAATCCTTTTAAAGATTATGATCCCCTTTGAATAGATAAGAGACATGAAACACTTAGCCTAATGTCAAACAGTAAAATAGCAGAACTGGAATTTCAAACTTAAGCCTGTGTGATGCCAAAGTCCAAGATTCTCCTAACATAGCATTCTGTCTCCTTAAGATACAAAATGTTCAACCTTGCCCTGACAGGAAACCTTAATTGAAAGTGGTAAGCATACCATATAAATTCCATATATATATGTGTTAGTATACTGTATTTGTGTTTTTCTTTCTGGCTTACTTCACTCTGTATAATAGGCTCCAGTTTCGGGGGGATGATTTGGGAGAATGGCATTAAAACATGTATAATATCATATAAGAAACGAATCACCAGTCCAGGTTTGATGCAGGATACAGGAAGCTTGGGGTTGGTGCACTGGGATGACCCAGAGGGATGGTATGGGGAGGGGGGTATGGGAGGGGGGTTCAGGATGGGGAACACATGTACACCCGTGGCGGATGCATGTTGATGCATGGCAAAACCAATACAATAAGGTAAAAAAAAAAAAAAAAAGAGAAAGTGGTAAGCAGCATCTAGGTATCCTGATTCTATCCTCAGTTTGCAAATATAAAATCAGAAGTTCAGAGGATTTCCTGGTTTAATTTTTACAGATAATGAATATCCAGTCTCCACTTGAACACTTCCAGTGGCCAGGAGATTTTTCTTTCCCTATTCATCCATCCATGTCTATCTTAGTTCCCATACTGCTATGTTTATTCATAAACCAAAATCTCTACCTATGACCTTATATGTTTAAATGTACAATTGTATTCCACATCTAATTATGACTTGAGAATATTTGCTCTGCTAGAGACTGTAGTGCCTATCATTTATTTTATAATTTATTCATCACAATAAGCCAATAATATATGCCCTATTTTTACCCCTAATTTACTGAAGAAGAATGTGAACTTATGAAACTAAATAACTTGTCCAAGTCACATAATTAAGGGTAATAATACATCAAAGTAGTGCAACAACTTCCAGTTTCAACCTTTTCCTAACATGATAGCAATCCATAGCATGCAATATGCAAGGACAGCATGATCAGGAGAAGAAATGCAGCCATAATCTTCAATTTGAAGTTGGCTATGTAATCCTACGCTTTTATTTCCTGCTGCCAAAATTTTATAGAATATAGCACCGAAGAGCAATGAAAAGGTGGTCCAGATAAATCCCAGCTTTCACCATCATCTGTGTACACACTGTACCACTGGAGACCTCTCTCATATCTCACACCATACATTAGATCAGTGGTTGTCAAACTATGGCCCACAGCCAAAACTTGTTCACTTTCTGATTTTTAAAGAAAGTTTTATTGGAACACATCTACAACCTTTAATTTACATATTGTTATGGCTGTTTCCTCACTACGAGGGCAGAGTTATAGTGTCTCCAGAGACTGTATAGTTCACAAAGCCTAAAATATTACTCTCTGACCCTTTTAAAGAAAGTTTGTCAGCTCCAGCATTAGAACTTTTGCATAATTTCTTCATTTTACTTATATAGAATGTATACAGAGGCAATGATAGGCTGTCATAGGGTGGCCACATGCACTGCATGAGAAATTGCAAAGTAACAGCCAAAATAATTTGGCAATTTTGAGTTGGAGAACTGAGACAAAGAAATGTTATCCAAACTGTGTTTTAGTTCAAGCCCTCTACTGTTAACACAGCAATTCTGAAATGGCTTCTCTAATCCTCAGTGAAGCACCAGAGGATGTTAACTGTATTCACTTATCGTGACACTGCCCTTAAAGCAGTAATTCTCAATCTTGATTCACCTGAGGAGATTAACAAAAGACATACACATAGTTGGTTGCACCATGGATAGAAATCCCAGACCTACTAAGTCAAAAATGCATGGAACAGAAACAAGACATTTGTATTTTCAAAATATTTTATCAAGCAACTAGTATCTGATATCATTGCTGGGCAACAACTGCAAATAAATCTACTTCATCTTTCTGTGGGGCTTCCCGGGTGACTTACTGGTAAAACATCCTCCTGCCAATGCAGGAGCTGCCAGAGATGCCCGTTCAATCCATGGGTAGGGAAGATCTCCTGGAGGAGGAAGTGGCAACCCATTCCAGTATTCTTGCCTGGGAAATCCCATCTACAAGGAGCGTGGTGAGCTACAGTCCATGGGGTCACAAAAAGTCAGACATGACTGAGAGACTGAGCATGCACACATCTTTCTGTAAGCACTTGAAGATAATTATAATTCCATGGCTTTGCATATCATCTATGTGTCAAATACTCTACCTTAACCTTTCTCTGAACTACAGTCACTTTTTTTTTTATCACTCTCTATTTGATATTTCTAGGTGATATCTCAAACTTCATCTGCCCCAATATGAAATGTTGATTTTTCCACTAAAGTCCTCTTCATCACAGTTAATGGCACCACCTATTCATTTGTTTAAGCCTAAATTCTGAAGGAGATCAGCCCTGGGATTTCTCTGGAAGGAATGATGATAAAGCTGAAACTCCAGTACTTTGGCCACCTCATGCGAAGAGTTGACTCATTGGAAAAGACTCTGATGCTGGGAGGGATTGGGGGCAAGAGGAGAAGGGGACGACAGAGGATGAGATGGCTGGATGGCATCACTGACTCAATGGATGTGAGTCTGAGTGAACTCTGGGAATTGGTGATGGACAGGGAGGCCTGGCGTGCTGCGATTCATGGGGTTGCAAAGCGTCAGACACGACTGAGCTACTGAACTAAAATGAACTGAAATTCTAAAATAGTTCCATGATTTTTTTTCACCAATCTCTCATTGGTAAGTCCAAAATAAATCATTTTTCTTTTCAATTTGAATTTTTAACTCCTCTCGTTCATAATTTTTTCTCTCCATGGCAATTATAGCGATATTTCTAAAATTATGTCAAGCTGCTTCCCTGCCTAACACCCTCCAATGATGTTCTGCTACATCAAAAAAAAAAAAAAAAGAAAGAAAAAACAATGCAAACTTCTTCCTGTGTCCTAAAAATTGTACATGTTCTGGCTGTTGCCAGAATCCATCTTTATCACTTTTCCTCTCTGTTCTCATGACAGCCTCATGAGTCTTCTTTCTTTTCCTTGAACACTAACCTCATTCATTTCTCAGTACTTTGTATTTGCTATTTCTTAAGCTTCGACACTTTTTCATGTCTAGCTCCTTCTTATCAGGTAAGATACAGCTCAGAGAAGCCATTCCTAACTACCTTATCTAAAGAAACCAAGTTAAAGCACTGGATCACTTTTACTGAATCATCTTATTCTATTTTTCACATAATTCATCTATGTGAAATTTTCATATTTGTTGATTATCCATAATCCTGCCAAAGAATACAAAATCCTCAGGAATAAACCAAATGCCTAGAATGATGTGTAATGCACAGTGGTTGTGTACTTATTAAAGTACTGTTTTTCTATTTAATTTTTTTTTAAGCTAACTTCTCCTATTCTTTCAAATACTTAGTACACGATGACAACAATGTGAGTTCATTAACTACAATCTATTCCATGTTCACAAACAATCTATTCTAGTTACCTTGCCCTATATTTGCTCTGAGCAGAAGCTGGTCTTCACCTTTCTTTGAAAGCGTCCTATGCGTTTTTACAATATTTGTGTACATAGTAAGTATTGAATAAATGTTGATGAATGGACTATATAATGGGCTTTTGGCTCCATACATCAAGACTTTCTTGAAGGACAGATAATTACTTCTACTTTATATCTGACATTTTAATATAACTGGCTGTGGTCATTATCCTTTGGAATTGCATTCTAGTCAATTCTTACAAAAAAGAAGAAAATAAGGCACAATTACCTTGTGAGCAATCCACAATTGGATTTGCATTTAAAAATTGCTGAGTGAGCACTCCTGCCTGATGGCCAAATGAAATTAATCTCTTGTAACTCAAGGTCTTATCTATTTGGAGATGCAGGGGTAGGAGGGTTAAGGAAGACTGAAGGATTCCTGAATGGTAAAAGTCGTCTCTCTCATTATTTATGTTTATGGGGTGCTTGCATTGATCTCTCACGGAACTACCCAAGGGGAATATAAAGGTGGTTAAGATACTGTCCCTATTCCTGAGAAGCTCTCCATCTCTAGGTTACATGGTCACATCCCTGTCCAGCCTGCACATGACTTCTTGGAAACATCCCACATCCCTGATGATGGAAAGGGTCAGGTGTTCACGTTGATAATAGCTTATTCCCTCTTCTGGGCACTGCTGTTGGTCTATGGGTAGATACTGTGAGTCAGTTTCATAAAAATTTAAATCAAAGGAACAAACTCTAAGGGAGTTGGCCTTTGAATTGTATAAATGGTAGAATACAGATGTCCATGAATTCCTTTTGCTTTGGTCCTTGGAAGGGTCTCAATCCTGACCTGAGCCCTATTTATTCTTTTTTTTTTTTTATCTCAACATGGCCTTAAGAGAATTTGAATAGGCTTCTGTTTCTTGCAGCAAAATTTCCATTAAAAAGTTATTTAGATAAGAACTATAAACCAAAATCTATACTTTAGCATGACTGGTGCAATAATACAGTTTGGTCAGGTTACTATGTACAAAGAGGGGATGCCTTCAGTTTGGGCTAAGAAGGTCAGAGAAATCTTACAGGAGATAACACCTAAACTGAATTATGGAAAGTAATAATTAACTTGGAGAAAAACAGTAGAGGAAAAAAAGGGAGGTTTTTGTAGCCTGAAAAAATTCAGGGGTGTAAAACAGCAGGTATATTTTGGGAAATGCAAGTTTAGTGTAATTAGCTCAAAATACAAGTTGATGAAGCATCAAGGAAGGTATCTGGAAAAGTAGGTAGGAGCAAGACCATGGAATGTCTTTGATAAGATTTGTCAGCTGAAAAAATGGACAATGTGAAGAGTTTTTATTTTAGTCTTACTCAGGACAAAAGGAGGACTATGGCCTTGGAGACAGCATTTTAGATAGCTCTGGGGAATTCCTCCAAAGAGGTAGAAAGTGAAAGCATTAATCCTCACTTGTGTCTGACTCTTTGAGACCCCATTGATTGTAGCCTACCAGGCTTCTCTGCCCATGGAATTCTCCAGGTAAGAATAGTGGTGTGGGTAGCCATTCCCTTCTCCAGGGGATCTTCCTGATCCAGGGATTGAACCCAGGTCTCCTTTATTGCAAGTGGATTCTTTACTGTCTGAGCCACCAGGAAAACCCCCAAAGAGGTAGAGGGAAAGGTCAATACATATGATTATAGTGAAGAGGGATAGATACAGCCAAGCACACATTTTTGCAGAAAGTTGCTGCTAGTCATGAGGAGCAGGAATCTTCATTAATGATTTCAGTGATTTCCTAAATATGAGGAGATATAGGAATTTGGGCTCATAAAATCATCTTCTGAAAATATCTGACTGTCTGAAGGCCTGTTCTGCCACTTTCCCCAAAAACAGAGTGCCTCATTCCTGATCTCCACCTTGAACTCCTTTCCAGGTATGTTGAAGTTCAGCAACTAGGATGGCTAATGACCTAATCCTTCTAATGGCAGGTGACATTTTTTAGTTAGCAGATGCTAAGTAGTTTAAGTTTTGCTTTGTAGGTTCATAATCTGCTGAATGACCAGATTTGATCCTTTTTCTGGGGACATCATGAATAAATCCTCAGGGACCCTCTGATTATTCTACAGCTCCTTTTGCAGGGGCAGCCCCAGGAAAGCTTTTGAAAAGAAACACAGAGCATGTGGAAAGGAGCCAAGATTCAAAATCAGTAGTCCAGCGTTTGAGCCTCTGCTCAACTGCTTCCTATCTGAGCAATATGGAAGAAGGAGTTTAATTCAATTGAAACTGTTTCCTTATCTAGATATAAAGTGGAAGTTATAAAATAGCTACCTCCCAGAGTTGTAGTTTAGATCCAATACATGTGTTCTTGAAGGTGAGATGTGTTAGTCCATCAGTCGTGTCTGACTCTTTGTGACCCCATGGACTGTAGCCTGCCAGGCTCTTCTGTTCATGAAATTCTCCAGGCAAGAATACTGGAGTGGGTAGCCATTCCCTTCTCTAGGGGATTTTCCCAGCCCAGGGATCAAACCTGGGTCTCCTGCTTTGTAGGCAGATTTATTACGGTCTGAGCCACCCGGGAAGCCCACATGTGTTCTTGTTGTTGTTCAGTTGCTCAGCTGTGTCTGACTCATTGTAACCTCATGGACTGCAGCATGCCAGGCCTCCCTGTCTTTCACCATCTCCCAGAAATTGCTCAGGCTCATGTCCATTGAGTTGCTGATGTCATCCAACCATCTCCTCCTTTGTCATCCCCTTCTCCTCCTGCCTTCAATCTTTCCCAGCATCAGGGTCTTTTCTAATGAGTTGGCTCTTTGCATCAGGTGGCCAAAGTATTGGAGTTTCAGCTTCAGCATCCGTCCTTCCAATGAACACCCAAGACTGATCTCCTTTAGGATTGACCGATTGGATCTCCTTGGAGTCCAAGGAACTCTCAAGAGTCTTCTCCAACACCAAAGTTCAAAAGTATCTTCTTTGGTGCTCAGCCTTCTTTATGGTCCAACTATCACATCTATGCATGACTGCTTTAAAAACCATAGCTTTGACTAGACGGACTTTTGTCGGCAAAATAATGTCTCTACTTTTTAATATGCTTTCTAGGTTTATCATATATTTTCTTCCAAGGAGCAAGTGTCTTTTAATTTCATGGCTGCAGTTACCATCTGCAGTGATTTTGGAGCCCAAGAAAATAAAGTCTGTCACTGTTTCCATTGTTTTCCCATCTATTTGCCATGAAGTGATGGGACCAGATGCCATGATCTTAGTGTTTTGAATGTTGTGTTTTAAGCAAGCTTTTTTCACTCTTCTCTTTCACTTTCATCAAGAGGCTCTTTAGTTCCTCTTTGCTTTCTGCCATAAGGGTGGTGTCATCTGCATATCTGAGGTTATTGTTATTTCTCCTTGCAATCTTGATTCCAGCTTGTGCTTCATCCCACCCAGCATTTCACATGATGTACTCTGGATATAAGTTAAATAAGCAGGGTGACAATATACAGCCTTTATATACTTCTTTCCCAATCTGGAACCAGTCTGTTGTTCCATATCTGGTTCTAACTTTTGCTTCTTGATATGCATACAAATTTTATAGCAGGCAGTCAAGGTGATCTGGTATTCCCATAAAAAAACTGCCTCACAGTCAAAGGCTTCAGCATAGTCAATGAAACAGAAGTACATGTATTTTTGGAATTCTGTTGCTTTTTCAATGATCCAATGGATGTTAGGAATTTGATCTCTGGTTCCTCTGCATTTTCTAAATCGAGCTTGTACATCTGGAAGCTTGTACATCATGTGTTCTTAACGTCCTGCTATAAGGTCATTTCTGACCTTACTCTTTCACAGGCAGCATCTTGATAAATTACAACCATATATTTAAGTAAATATTATTGTCTCATTTGAAATGGGGACACTGAGGCTCAGGGAGGTAAAGTGTCTATTTAGTTTCGCACAACCAGTCATAGAGGTGCTGATATCCAAAATCACATTTTAAGAGTGGAAACCTATGGGACCTTCTCAAGACAGACTCCTCCCCCATATCCTCTGCTTTAGCTTCTCTTCTAAGTACTTAGATAATAGCATCTGATGCACATTTCCTGAATTGTTTTACAGGTGATAAAGCCCCCTCAAATGGAAGAAATTAAGTACTTTTTAAAATTTAACTTTTATTTTATATTGGAGTGTAGCTGATTTACAATATTGTGTTAGTTTCAGGTATATAGCAAAATGATTCAATTTTATATATTTATATCCTTTTCTTTCAGATTCTTTCCCCATATAGGTTATATATTATGATTGCTCAATTGCATGGTGATTCTACTTTTATTTATATATTCTTTTAACTTTTTATCTTGTATTGGGGTGCCTGGGCTTCCCAAGTGGCTCAGTCGTAAAGAATCTGCCTGCCAATGCAGGATATGTCCTGAGATGCAGGTTCAATACCTGGGTCAGAAAGATCCCCTGGAGGAGGAAATGGCAACCCACTCTGCTCTTCTTGCCTGGATAATCCTATGGACAGAGCAACCTGACAGGGTACAATCTATGAGGCTGTAAGTCAGACGCAACTAAGCGACCGAGCATGCAAGGATATCCGATTAACAATCTTGTGATAATTTCAGGTGCACAGCAAAGTGATTCAGCCATACATAGACATGTATCAGTTCCCGCCCCCCACTCCCACCCGGCCAAACATCCCTCCCATCCAGGCTGCCAGCTAACATTGAGCAGAATTCCCTGTGCTCTACAGTAGGTTCTTGTTGGTTATCCATTTTAAATATAGCAGTGTGTACATGTCGATCTCAAACTCGCTAACTATCTCCTCCTCCTCTTTCCCTGCCCTGGCCCCATAACCAAAAGTTCTCTGTCTGTGAGTCTGTTTCTGTTTTGTAAGCAAAGTCATTTGTATCATGTCTTTTAAAATTCTGCATATAAGGGATATTATTAACATATGAATTTCTATTTCTCTGTCTGACTTACTATGCTAATCTCTAGGTCCATCCATGTTGTTGCAAATGGCATTATTTCATTCTTTTAAATGGCTGAGAAATATTCCATTGTATGTATATATTACATCTTCCTTCTCCATCTCTTTGTTGATCGGCATTTAGGTTGCTTCCATGTCTTGGCTGTTGGAAATAGTGCTTCAATGAACACTGGGGTGCAAATATCATTTCAGACCATGTTTTTCTCTGGATATATGCCCAGGAGTGGGAGTCAGAACTTTCATTCATGTGGGAGAACCTCTGTGATGTCATCATTTTCCAGTTTGTGGGTCGCCCACCTGGCAGGTATAGGGTTTGATTATATCATAGAAACACTCCTCCCAGCATCTCGTTGTGGCTTCTTCTTTGTCTTTGAATGTAGAATATCTTTCTGGTAGACAAAAAAGGTTTCAATCTTTTTTGTCAATGGTCATTCAGCAGTTAGTTGTGATTTTGATGTCTTTGTGAGATGAGGTGAGCTCAAGTCCTACCCTATCATCTTGTCTCCTTGCCTAACCCAGAAATTAATGATTTGATGACCATGAACATGTTGCCTACAGATTTCTGGTGCCCAAGGATTGATAATGTCAGCCCCTGTGACACCACTCTGTTACCTCACCATCAACCAACCAGAGAATTGTGCATTAATTGATTACATACTCTTGGATGCCACTCACTTACCTGACCTTTAAAAATGTTTTGCTGAAACCCATTGAGTGGCTTAGGCTTTTTGAGTATTAGCTGTCATGGACTCCTAGTACGAGACCCCACAACAACTGCCACACTTTCCTTTACCACAACCTAGTGTTAGTAGATTAACTTCACTGTGAGCAGGTGAGGGGACCCAAACTTACTTTAGCAACAGTACATGTTGGACTTTATTTTTTTTTAATTTAATTTTATTTTTAAACTTTACAATATTGTATAGGTTTTGCCAAATATCGAAATGAATCTGCCACAGGTATACATGTGTTCCCCATCCTGAACCCTCCTCCCTCCCCATACCATCCCTCTGGGTCGTCCCAGTGCATCAGCCCCAAGCATCCAGTGTTGTGCATTGAACCTGGACTGGCGACTTGTTCCATATATGATATTATGCATATTTCAATGCCATTCTCCCAAATCATCCTACCCTCTCCCTCTCTCACAGAGTCCGAAAGACTGTTCTATACATCAGTGTCTCTTTTGCTGTCTCGTACACAGGGTTATTGTTACCATCTTTCTAAATTCCATATATATGCATTAGTATACTATATTGGTGTTTTTCTTTCTGGCTTACTTCACTCTGTATAATAGGCTCCAGTTTCATCCACCTCATTAGAACTGATTCAAATGTATTCTTTTTAATGGCTGAGTAATACTCCATTGTGTATATATACCACAGCTTTCTTATCCATTCATCTGCTGATGGACATCTAGGTTGCTTCCATGTCCTGGCTATTATAAACAGTGCTGCAATGAACACTGGGGTACACGTGTCTCTTTCAATTCTGGTTTCCTCAGTGTGTATGCCCAGCAGTGGAATTGCTGGATCATAAGGCAGTTCTATTTCCAGTTTAAATCCAGTCCTTTCCCTCCAAAACACTGAATCATAAAAATAACAATGTTTTAACAATAAAATATTTTGCACATAATAATCGTCACCACTTTCAGTATTTGCTGAGCTCCCATCTCCTTTTTTGGGATAGATTCTGTCACTCAAGTGCTCTGAATCTCCTTGGACTTTCTTCTTATTATATGCAAAATGGGCTTCCCATTTGCATGGCTTGCTGGTAAAGAATCCATCTGAAATACAGGAGACCAACTGCCATGCTGGAGACCCAGGTTCAATCCCTGGGTTGAGAAGATCCCCTGGAGAAGGAAATGGCAACCCACTCCAATATTCTTGCATGGAAAATCTCATGTACAGAGGAGCCTGGTGGGCTACAGTGCATGGGGTCACAAGAGTTGTACATGACTTAGCAACTAAACCACCAACCACCATAGGCAAAATGCCTCCAGGCTGCCCCTAAAGCATCACCTGATTGCAAGGTCATCACTGACTGCCTGTCCAAAATGATTTTTTTTTTTTTTTTCTGATATTCTATTCCATTACAGTCTTGCTAGGAACCTAAAAATTCTTGTGATTTATTGATTTATTCCAAAGTGTAGAAAACTTCTTTTTTTATTGTTCCTCCATTTCAACAGAGGTTCCTTGAAGACTTAGTTCCTTAATCCATTATGTGTTAAAACTGTTTTTAGGAACATTGATGAGAAGAGATGGTCCATTAAAAAAGAATTCATGAGAATCACTATATTGATTAACATCTTAGATGTCACCTTATTTCTCATGCTCATGAGCTTTATTTTTTTAATGAGGAAATAATTGTCTTATTGATGTTAATGGTATAATTAATGAGAAAGTAAATATTTTTAAAAAAACTATCATAGCCATGTAGCTCTATACAAATAGAAGTTATGATTCCGATGCAAATTAATTAATGTTAGGTACTATACAATGTTCTTGCCTGGAGAATCCCAGGGACTGGGGAGCCTGGTGGGCTGCCGTCTTTGGGGTCGCACAGAGTCAGACACGACTGAAGCGACTTGGCGGCAGCAGCACTATACAATGTTAGCAATCATTAATGTTATTGCTATTAATAATATATCAAATAAAAAGCAAATATGAACTAAAGTAAGGAGAGACTTTATTCAAAAACAATATTATAGTAAGGAAAGTGAGACTATTGCAATAGAGAGAATTCTTTGACTATAAGATCTGAAAGCATCTTAATCTGAAAAGGGATTTTCTTTTAGAGGGAGAGGTAAAAACCATTAAAATCAGCTGATTCTCAGAAAATTTTCAAGAAGAATTATTTCAAGTTCCATGCTCAGTAGTGGGGCAAAGTTTGGAGATCTGGGAGAAGTAGAAAACCCTGAGCAAAACTTGGTCAAGTCAAGTTTTGGGCTGTTGGCCAAACTGGTCAGCAGAAAAAGACAGTTCAGTTAATCACAAATGAGACAAAGATGGGAATTTGGAAGTCTGGGTCTGGTCTTGTCATAAGCAAACAAGGTGTTGTACATGAGTCAAATATAAGTCACATAGAGAATGGTGGTTCTTTGCAGTAAGACATTTAGGGTGAAGAGAATTTCTTAATTATTGCTGTTTTCCAGGAGCACAAGGCTTAAATAAATTTCAACACTGCCAGACATCATCTTTATCATTGCTTTTCTTGTGTGTAGTTAGTCACTTGAAATATATTATCTTTAGGCAAGTTGCCTAGTCTTTCAGACCTTCAGTTTTCTTATCAGTAAAATGGGAATAATTATAGTAACAACTAATTTGCTAGATTTCTATGAAGTTTACTGACAAGTGCCTAACAGCTATAAATATTGTATAAATGTTGGTTTTGTTTGTTTGTTTCATTTGTGTTATTAGTGGTTCCATGGACTCTGCTTCCTTCTCTTTTTCTTTTCCTTTTCCCCCTCTGCCCCCTCCTCCTTCTTCTCTTTTTCTTCTTCTGCTTTAATAAGGATAAATCTCACCTCATGCAGCAAAGAAGGGGAAGGGAGCAGGCATTTCTAGAATGAATTTTAGGTTCCTGATACAGGGCAACTCATTACTCACAATAAAATCCCAAACTGTCTCTTTAGTGTCCTCATATAAAGATCGAGGAAACTGAGGCTCAGCAAAGTTTGCCTAAGTTCATACAATTCACAGGTGAGGGAAAGAGATAATACAGGTGTGAGGTATCTGACTTGACTCTTTCTCATCAGGTCTCATGGAACATGAAATGCTCATGCACGTGAAACAGCCCAATTTTAACCCAGGAATATGGAAAAGAGATGGAGAAAAAGACACCTCAGCTGTATGAAAGTGAAAAGTGAAAGTGAAGTTGCTCAGTTGTGTCCAACTCTTTGTGACCCTGTGGACTGTGTCCGTGGGATTTTCCAGGCAACAGTACTGGAGTGGGTTGCCATTTCCTTCTCCAGGGGATCTTCCCTACCCAGGGATTGAACCTGGGTATCCCTCATTGTAGGCAGACGCTTTACCATCTGAGCTATCAGGGAAGTCTCAGCTGCATAGGCATGTGAATAATTGCTTTTCTTTTGTGATGGAATCAATGAGCTTTTTCTTCTGTATAATTGTCTTTGCAAAAGGCAGAGAAAAAGTTAAAGGGGGAGAGAGAGAGCTAGAGAGAAAAAGAGAGAGAGAGAGAACCCCAACCCATCAAGCCCATATTGCACATTGGCTGCCAGCAATGTTTCTTTTAAAATAAAATAAAAATGTTCAGTTGTAGATTTTTTCCCTTTTGGAGAGATGCAGGAATTGCAAAGACAGTGCCAGACAGCACTAGCATATGCTTATTTTTCTAGCTCAATGTGGGCAGCCTTTCTTAAACATTTTGTATAAATATATTTATTCTCCCACTGAGACCTTGCCTGCCAGGTTCAGGAACAACTGAGTAAGCAGATGCATTATAAATCGAGGAAAGAAAAGAAAGGATTGCCATGGAAATGCTGATGGCCCCTTTATTCTAGCTGAGTACATTGCCCTGGTATAATAAATTACTGGTTGATGCATTGATGATAAATCTATAGTGGTTTTCATATTCAAAGTAAAAGATATTTCACTCTGTCTTTGCTGGAGATGTAGTCAGAAGGCAAGGAAATGTTGACATCCGGTGGGCAGGATTGAAAAAAAAACACACACACACAGACCCTTTGGTGTACAACCCACATTTGCAAGCTGTCTGCGTTTCTTGTATTGGCCTCAGCTTTGACAAATGTAAAAAAGTCACTAATATTTTGACACTCTGCCTGCCCAAGTCTGATACCAGCTGGCTGTGAAGCCACATACTCATTGTTCTGCTGGATTTTAAAGACTGGGTCCCAGCCAAAGGACTGGACTGGATCCATTCATTCATTTTCAAGATTGAAGTTGCAGCTTAACTGTAATGACCATTTCTCAACTCAATCTGGAAACCTCTTCCAAACCCAACAGATGCCTGAGAGGCAAATGTGCATTTGGATTAGAAACGATTCTCTCAGATAAAGAAACAAACGGTGATCTTTGATTCAGGAAAGAATTCTTTGCTTTGAGAGCAATTAATACTTTGTATATTGATTATGTCTTACTTTATAAAATGCTCATGCTTTTGGAACCTTAGTAAAAATCCTTATCTTACCATTTTAAATTAAATGAGTATTGAAATTGCAGAGAAATTATGACCCCAATTATGAAAAAAACATGCCCAGAGAAACACTGGAAGAAAACACCCCAAATGTCAAAAACATTAACAGTGGCAAGGGGGAAATGTTTAAGGTTATGGTGAGTTTTTCCTTTTTACTTTTATATGGTTTTCTTCTATAATATGTTTTAAGTTTATAATTGGAGAAAGAAAATAAACTATTCATTCTTTTGAAAACATACTGTTTCTTTTACTGTATTTTCAGCTCCAGTGACCATATTGTTCTAGTAATCATAAGCAACTATTGCTAAAGTGTGCTACAGCCATGGAAAATAAAACCACTCTATAATCTACAATATCTTTGCTTTCTACTTCTAAAAAAATGCTCCCCTGCTGTGTGTTCCTGCTGTCTCATTTTTCCAGTCACTTAATAATTGGAGACATTAACCCTGATCACTTGCAAATTTTCCATTTAAATTTATTTTCAGGTAAGCAGATGCTTGGGAAAACTGCCATCAGAGGGCTGTAGGAGAAAGGGAGTTATAACTTGATCCTGAAATCATTTGAGGGAATTATTTTCAGGCCATGATGAGATACCTATATACTTTAGTGTCAGAGTAATCTTTGAGAAATAATTTGTATTAACACTTTTTATATAAATCAATTTCTTGTGTCCTTCTATGGGCCAGATTCTGTATGAAGGACTTGTATGTGCTATTTCATGTCACCCTCAGACAACTTTATGAACTATATACCTTCATCATATACACTTCAGTTGAGGAAACTGATCTTATAAAGTTGAAAATTTTGAATCTATTGATATGTTAGTTTGATATTCGGTCATCCATAGGGTTGCAAAGAGTCAGACACAACTGAGCGACTGAGCACCCAAGCATTGTTTACCCTTAAGTTATGGAATTTTATATCAGAAAGACTTTGCTTTTGGTCTCAGTGCCTTGACTTAGAAGCTGGGGACTCTAGTCAATCAGTGTGCCTCTTTAAGGCCCAGTTTCTCTGTCAGTAAAATGGGGATAATAAAAAATTCGAAGACACAGGGCAACTGCAAAGACTAAAGCAATGTCATCAGCATCTATTGGAGAAAAGTGCTCTCATTCCAGCGCATCCCTTCCAAATAAAATCTGCTGAAAATGAACATAGAGATAGGCTTCTTTGGAAACGTTTCTTTATCCTTCCTGTTAAAATTTGACAGTATTTCTCCACAGCCTGTAGCCACATTCATCTCTTTGGCTCGTGCTGCATTGATTAAAAAGTGGATTGCCAGCAGTCATCTGTGATCGTGTACCATGGAAGGGCTGCTCTTCTCTTCCTCCACCCAGTTGTCCCATGCACTATTCATGAGTTCTACAATATTCCAAACTTTAATTTCTACAGATTAATTCTCACTAATTATTCACCATTTGAACCTTTGCAGGAGAATTCCAGTGAATGCTCTTCCATCCTGAGGCAGGGAAGGCAATGTCGAATCGTTTTCTGATTTCAAGTGGAAAACAAACTAATTATGTGGAAATATGATAATAGATTGCGCTGCAGGGACCAGTCCTCTGCAGGCTTCAAAATGTTTGCTTATGATCGGCCCTTCGTGTTATTTCTTCCAGGAGGATCTGCCCTTTCATAATGCATCAACATTATTGACTGGCCTGTGATTCCTTACTTGGAGTTAAGATAATTTGCATAATTGTATATTACTTCCGTCTGGTGGAAACAAACAAGATGTTCGGGTGCTAATCATCAAGCAGGCAGCAGTGACTGCTGGGAAAAATAGCATGAGTCAAGTCCAAAAACAACGAAGAGCAGCTTCTTTCTTTAGCATCTTTCACCAGCTTTTCTAGACCCAGCTTTCTATGCCACTTGGCCACAGGCATTGTTCTTTCCTGACAGTCCAAACTTAGGAGGTTGCTGGGGTTAGTCATATGTACTCCAAATCCGTAAAATTATAAAACATCCTTAGGTTGTGAATTTTCATATGCATTTGTGTTTGTTCAGGTCATTTCTTCTACTTGAAATGTCTTCCTTCTTCTGTCTGGCAGCAAGTTTCTTGTCCTTCAAAATCCAGCTCAAATGCCTTTCCTACTCAGTGTGCATTGTTCTCTAAGCGAATAAATACCAGATGAACACAATAGGTATTACACAAATTAATTCTCATTGCTTTGCTTAACAGTTTTTGACTTTCTGGTTTTCTAGTTCTACTTTAGGCATTCAGGATAGAGTAACCAAATAAGAAAACAAATCATGCTCCTTTTCTTCAATTATTTAATGTTCTTCTTCTCTGTAGTAATTCATATTCCTATTTAGCAGTATTTATTCTGCCTTGTCATGCACCTGATGAACACCGTCATAGCTTACTTATATCTATAAACCCTTGACCAAGTACGTAGTAAGTGCTAAATAAATGTCCATTATACTTGAAGTTTCAGGAGAGTGGATCATGCAAACTGATGAATTACATCATAGATGCAAATGCTTGCCAGCTCCAGGTGATTTGTAGTGGCTGCATGAAGTGCTGAGAAAAGAATTTTGAGTCTGCTTATGCTTAGTGGAAAAGTTTTCTGTGATTGATTAGTCATGTCTGCAACGGGAGACCAGCAAACCATATATCATGTATTTGCATTCTTATAGTAGAGGTTTAACCTTGGGCATGTTCCAGATGATCAGTGTAAGTATATACATTTAGTGAGTGAAATTGATGAATATCAGGGTTAAATTGGTTATGATCCACCAAGGGGATTTCAGCATTGTGATTTTGAACATTAAACTCTTGAAACAAAACATTTTGATTTACTTTTTATGGAAATCAAGTGTGTGTGCTAAAGTTGCTTCAGTCATGTCTTACTCTGTGCGACCCTATGGACTATAGCCTGCCAGGCTCCTCTGTCCGTGGGATTCTCCAGGCAAGGATACTGGACTGGGAAAAAAAAAAAAAGAATACTGGAGTTGGTTGTTATGCCCTTCTTCAGGGAATTTTCCTGACCTAGAGATCAAACCCATGTCTCTTAAGTCTCTGCATTGATAGGTGGGTTCTTTGCCACTAGCACCACCTGGGCAGCCCATAAAATCTGTCATTATTGGGCTAGGCACTTTCCATATACTATGTCATCTAATTTGTCACAGCAACACTGTTTATTAGGTCATTAAAAATATTTATTTATTTGGCTCCATCAGGTTTTAGTTGTGGTGTGTGGGCTCCAGAGTACACAGGTTCAGTAGTTACGGCATGTGGTCTCAGTTGCTCCATGGGATGTGGGATCTTAGTTCTCTGACCAGGGGTCGGACTTGCATCCCCTGCATTGGAAAGTGGATTCCTAACCACTGGACCACCAGGGAAGTCCCTTATTAAGTCATTTTAATCCCAGGTGGTGCAGTGATAAAGAATTCACCTGCCAATGCAGGAGATACAGGTTTGACCCCTGGGTTGGGAAGATCCCCTGGAAGAAGAAATGGCTACCTACTCCAGTATTATTGCCTGGACAATTTTATGGACAGAGGAGCATGGTGGGCTATATAGTCCATGGGTTGGAAATAGTTGGACATGACTGAGTGACTAAGCAGCTTTATACAGTAATCCCATTTTATAGATTTAGAAACTGAAGCTCAGAAACTCAGCCTGGATGAAAAGATTATGAATAGAAAATCTAAAATTCAAGTTCAGTTTGTTTTTATTTGAAAGTTCATGGTTTTTTCCATCATCCTCAATACAAATTGCCATTTAGTTCTAGTCTAAAGCATTTTGTTTTACTCTCCTGAGAAAGGAGCCACATTTACCTAGTGGGTAATGAGCCAACTATATGTGAAGTGAAAGTCGCTCAGTTGTGTCCAACTCTTGGCAACCCCATGGACTAATCTGCTAGGCTTCTCTGTCCATGTAATTCTCCAGGCCAGAATGCTGGAGTACTTAGCTGTTCCCTTCTCCAGGGGATCTTCCCAACCCAGGGATCGAACCCAGGTCTCCTGCACTGCAGGTAGATTCTTTACCATCTGGGCCACTATATGTGAGGAATTCCAATGATTGTGATCTTTGTGGGTATTAGAGGAGCAGGGACCTCATGTAAGAGTGTGAGTGCAGACAGATTGAAGAATAGAAGTGGCTTAAATGGTTAAGAGGTTGAAAATGCTGAAAATGAAAGACAACTCCTTTTCTTGAGTGTCTTGCTTGCCAGGCATTGTGTTTCATGCTGAATGATTTTCTTGAACACTTTATGGTGAGCATTACTAGTGCCATTTCTAAAAATAAGGGAAAATAGGCTCAGAAAAATTGATTAACTATATTAATGACCAGAGAGATATTATTTATTTTACTCATCAAGTACTGTATCCGTAATTCAATACTGAGTTTTCTGTCTAGCACAAATCAGACTGTAAAGAAACAAATAAATACATAGAAATATATTTTTGTAATGGTTAGTAAAAAAGTAAACCGGATTTTAAGTCTGAATCTGTTCACATCTAAAGCCTACACTATTTCTATTATGTCATGCTGTCCTTGAGAAGTTTGAAATGTGCTTGTGACTTTGAAGCCAGTTCCATTTTTCAAGGATAACTTCTTACACAGTTGCCTCAATGCAGCTGGTCCTTTGGAAAAAATGTTTATAAGAAGGCTTGGCAGGTTTCTTGGACATTAAATATCTCTTACAAAATAATATTTTGATGGATTACATGTAAATGAATCAGAAACATATGGCTTCCATTCCCTTTAGAGTGCACACACAGAATGATTTTATGTGTTTGGCAAAATGGATTTTCCTGAATGCCACCTTTATGTACCCCTCCCTTTCCATTCCCCAGTGCATTATGTCCAAGAAGACTGAGAAATCTTCTATGAATCCCACAGAAACTTGGATCCTTCCATCTCTGCTTCTGACTTCACACTCATATGAAGGTCATTTTACCCTTATATTTCCTAGAGCAGTCATGGTGGTGGTGGGTTAGTTGATAAGTCATATCCAACTGTTGCTACTGCAAGGACTATAGCCCGCCAGGCTCCTCTGTGAATGGAATTTCCCAGGCCAGAATACTGGAGTGGGTTACCATTTCCTTTTCCAGGGGATCTTCCTGACTCAGGGATCAAACCCACATCTCCTGCATTGCAGGTGGATTTTTTACTGACTGAGCCACAAGGGAAGTGGTAGCTGCTACTCAGTGAGACAAGCTAGTAGCTTGCTTAGGCCTTCCCTAGAAGATAAGACTATCATCACAATAGATACCTGTTTAGCTTCTTTGGAATGTTGAACATTCCACTCAGTCATTGCAAATAAAGAGACTTCCTCCTCATGTACAGTGTTAAGTCATGTGAACTTTATATTATTAATGTGTACATGTTTTGAGCTTTTGTGCCATGGGGCATTTCATCTGAAAATCTGGACTGTGCAGCATCAGATATTTATTTTGAATAGATTGAGGCTATTACCTTGTCTGTGGAGTATAAAATGCACCCATCATGACCTCATATCAAAGGTTGTTACCACAACATACACACTAGTGAAGCTGCAGAACAGACTGATGACCAGCTGGACCACAAAGAAAGTCAGGAGGGCCTATTAGGTTTAGGAAGATGTTTTTATATCCATTCTCAAAAGCCAGTAAGTAAACTATAATGGTTGATATTAATATTTGCCTTCAGTTCAGTTCAGTTCAGTCACTCAGTCATGTCTGACTCTTCGCAACCCCATGAATCGCAGCTCACCAGGCCTCCCTGTCCATCACCAACTCCCGGAGTTCACTCAGACTCAAGTCCATCGAGTCAGTGATACCATCCAGCCATCTCATCCTCTGTCATCCCCTTCTCCTCCCGCCCCCAATCCCTCCCAGCATCAGAGTCATTTCCAATGAGTCAACTCTTCGCATGAGGTGGCCAAAGTACTGGATTTTCAGCT
>NW_011494529.1:3239555-3240017 GCF_000754665.1 Bison bison bison
TTCTTTGCATTGATCGCTGAGGAAGGCTTTCTTATCTCTTCTTGCTATTCTTTGGAACTCTGCTTTCAGATGATTATATCTTTCCTTTTCTCCTTTGCTTTTCACTTCTCTTCTTTTCACAGCTATTTGTAAGGTCTCCCCAGACAGCCATTTTGCTTTTTTGCATTTCTTTTCTGTGGGAATGATCTTGATCCCTGTCTCCTGTACAATGTCACGGACCTCATTCCATAGCTCATCAGGCACTCTTATCTATCAGATCTAGGCCCTTAAATCTATTTGTCACTTCCACTGTATAATCATAAGGGATTTGATTTAGGTCATACCTGAATGGTCTAGTGATTTTCCATACTTTCTTCAATTTAAGTCTGAATCTGGCAATAAAGAGTTCATGATCTGAGCCACAGTCAGCTCCCAGTCTTGTTTTTGCTGACTTTATAGAGCTTCTTCATCTTTGGCTGCAAA
>NW_011494529.1:3240316-3242888 GCF_000754665.1 Bison bison bison
GCTTCTTCAGCGTTACTGGTTGGGCATAGACTTGGATTACTGTGATATTGAATGGTTTGCCTTGGAAACAAACAGAGATCATCCTGTCATTTTTCAAATTGCATCCAAGTACATTTTGGACTCTTTTGTTGACCATGATGGCTACTCCATTTCTTCTGAGGGATTCCTGCCCACAGTAGAAGATATAATGGTCATCTGAGTTAAGTTCACCCATTCCAGTCCATTTCAGTTTGCTGATTCCTAGAATGTCAACATTCACTCTTGCCATCTCTTGTTTGACCACTTCCAATTTGCCTTGATTCATGGACCTGACATTCCAGGTTCCTATGCAATATTGCTCTTTACAGCATCGGACCTTGCTTCTATCACCAGTCACAACCACAGCTGGGTATTGTTTTTGCTTTGGGTCCATCCCTTCATTCTTTCTAGAGTTATTCCTCCACTGATCTCCAGTAGCATATTGGGCCCCTACTAACCTGGGGAGTTCCTCTTTCAGTATCCTATCATTTTGCCTTTTCATACTGTTCATGGGGTTCTCAAGGCAAGAATACTGAAGTGGTTTGCCATTCCCTTCTCCAGTGGACCACAGTCTGTCAGATCTCTCCATCATGACTCGCCCGTCTTGGGTTGCCCCACGGGCATGGCTTAGTTTCATTGAGTTAGACAAGGCTGTGGTCCTAGTGTGATTAGATTGACTAGTTTTCTGTGAGTATGGTTTCAGTGTGTCTGCCCTCTGATGCCCTCTTGCAACACCTACCATCTTACTTGGGTTTCTCTTACTTTGGGCGTGGGGTATCTCTTCACGGCTGCTCCAGCAAAGCGCAGCTGCGGCTCCTTACCTTGGACGAGGGGTATCTTCTCACCGCCGCCCTTCCTGACCTTCAACGTGGGATAGCTACTCTAGGCCCTCCTGCGCCCGCACATCCACTGCTCCTCGGGCATGGGGTTTGTCTTCCCAGCCGCTGCCCCTGACCTCGTTCGCGGGGTATCTCCTCTCAGCCGCCGCCCCTGACCTTGGACTTGGGTAGCTCTTCTCAGCCGTTCCTGGGCTGTCGGAGCCTGGCATTCTCGGCCGCTGCCCCTGACCTCGGACGTTGGGTAACTGATTAGTTGAAAAAGTGAGATATCTACAGTAGGTAATGTATTATAAAAGGGTTATTGTAACATTCTAAAGCTAAAGAGTTGGAAAAAACAAGCCGGTGTAGAAAATATGATCCTAATAAATTGCAAGTGGTAACTTCAAAAGAAATTAAAGTGTACAGGTTTCACCAAAGTGTATAGATGTCACAAACTCACATGCCTCAGGGACAAAGGTCATTGAGTGAACACAGGAAAGAGTCAGTCAGGTTTGTTGGAGGCTGTGAGAAGCAGGATTGAGCACAATCCCCCCTGTAGCATATTCAGATGCATAATTTTAAAAGCCCTACTTGCAGTAGCTATATCTTTGAATCATAGAAATAGATATATCCTTACCTGATTTTTAACCTCTGTGACCAGTCACTTCTGGGAAAATCTATTTCTCTTACATGTGCAAGCATCCCTTCTCCTTATCACTCTCATTTACTTCCTCCTACCTATCTTGATCTACAAATAGGATGACTGGATCAGCAGGCCAGAGTTTGCTTGTAGAAACTTTTACTCTTGAGAAAATTCGCCAATAGTGAATTTCTGCCAGATTCACTTTCTACCCCTTCCCTTATCCTTATCTTTCTCTTCTCTAATGCAATTTCTGTATTCAGGAAAGGAATCTGATTCTATTTAAAGTGAAAAAGGGAGTTTAGGTTGAAAGCAAGATAGTACAAGAGTTGTTTTCAGATTGCATGGACAAGGTTAGATTATCACAGAGAGCAAGATGAAAGGTCAATAATAACAGGTGGAGAAAAGAGGAGGATGACATTGAATGAAGTAAGTTTAATATAAAGGGTGTAATTTTAACAGTTTGTTTAGGTAGTTTTCAATTTACTATAGCCCCGCATCAGGTCAATTGGCTCATATTCTCTGTAGCATTCATCTGGAAAAGCGCCACATTCTCTCTCATAGGTTGTCTCAATAAGAAGTATTAATAGTATGTTGTAATGGCTGGGATCATTGGCTTTAAGTCAGACATATGTGTTTGAATCCTGGATCCTCAAATTTTCCTAAGATCACATAGCTTGTTACATCAGAATGTGTTCAGTTCAGTTCTGTTCAATCACTCAGTCGTGTCTGACTCTTTGTGACCCCATGAATTGCAGCACGCTAGGCCTCCCTGTCCATCATGGGGAAGGTGATGGCAACCCACTCCAGTACTCTTGCCTGGAAAATCCCATGGACGGAGGAGCCTGGTAGGCTGCAGTCCATGGGGTTGTGAAGAGTCGGACACGACTGAGCGACTTCACTTTCGCTTTTCAGTTTCATGCATTGGAGAAGGAAATGGCAACCCACTCCAGTGATCTTGCCTGGAGAATTCCAGGGACGGGGGAGCCTGGTGGGCTGCCGTCTATGGGGTCACACAGAGTCGGACACGACTGAAGCTACTTAGCAGCAGCAGCAGGCCTCCCTGTCCATCACCAACTCCCAGAGTTCACTCAAA
>NW_011494529.1:3243216-3251172 GCF_000754665.1 Bison bison bison
AATGTCTCTGCTTTTGACTATGCTATCTAGGTTGGTCATAACTTTCCTTCCAAGGAGTAAGTGTCTTTTAATTTCATGGCTGCAGTCACCATCTGCAGTGATTTTGGAGCCCAGAAAAATAAAGTCTGACACTGTTTCCACTGTTTCCCCATCTATTTCCCATGAATAGAAGTGATGGGACCAGATGCCATGATCTTCATTTTCTGAATGTTGAGCTTTAAGCCAACTTTTCCACTGTCCTCTTTCACTTTCATCAAGAGACTTTTTAGTTCCTCTTCACTTGATTGCCAGGAGAAATATCAATAACCTCAGAATGTGTTACTTGGTATTAATTAAAAATATATATGGAATGCTTATTTTGTATATTTTAGATTTTACAGTGCAATTTTATATCCTTTGTTTCATGTATCCTAAAATGCTTTTATATGGTAGGAAGGGAAAAAATAAAAAATGCCATTGCTCCCAAATGAGAGATAAGAACCCAGAGGCTCATAGACTTTATTTGATTGACTTGCTTAGGACTACAAAGCTAGTAAGTAGTGGAGTCGTTCCTATCTCCTAATTTTTTGACTGAATTTTCTCCCTACACTGTACTTTACCAAAAGGCTGGATTTGAAATGTTCATACCTTATTGTTAGTCGTTTAGCTATGTCTGACCCTTTGAAACCCATGGACTGTAGCCCGCCAGGCTCCTCTGTCCATGGAATTCTCCAGGCAAGCACTGGAGTGAGTAATCATTCCCTTCTTTAGGGGATCTTCCTGACCCAGGAAACGAACCTGGGTCTCCTGCATTACAGGTGAATTATTTACCATCTGAGCTACCTGGGAAATGTTTATGGGTCTGCTTAAGTCCAGTAAAAAGAAGGTGAACCAAAAAATGACATATGGGACAGTGAAACTCATTTTTATATGCAAAAAGGTTAAAATTTTTTATAAGACAAAAGGGTACCATGACAAACTTTCAAGAGAGCTTCACTGAATTCATGTAGAATCAGTGATACAAAAGCAAGCTTAGTTAGGCATATCATGATTTACTCCCACTTGGAATGAATTGAGCACATAGCAGTAAAACAACCCTCTGACTAAGTAGGAAATCAACTTAGAATTATATGCTAAGGCCATGTTATGGACTGAATGTTTGTGTCTCCTAAGAATTCATGTGGAGAAGGTAATGGCACCCCACTCCAGTACTCTTGCCTGGAAAATCCCATGGACGCTGGAGCCTGGTAGGCTGCAGTCCATGGGGTCCCTAAGAGTCAGACACAACTGAGCGACTTCACTTTCACTTTTCAGTTTCATGCATTGGAGAAGGAAATGGCAACCCACTCCAGTGTTCTTGCCTAGAGAATCCCAGGAACGGGGGAGCCTGGTGGGCTTCCATCTATGGGGTCGCATAGAGTCGGACACGACTGAAGCAACTTAGCAGCAGCAGCAAGAATTCGTGTGTTGAGGTTCTAACCCCTAGTGTGATACTATTTGGAGGTAGAACCTTTGGGGAGATAATTAAGTTTCAATAAGATCATGAGGGTGGTGCTCTCATGATGGGGTTAGTGCCTTTATAAGGAGAGGAAGAGACACCAGAGCTTATTTGTAACATGTGAGGATAAAGGGAGAAGGCAGCCATCTGCCAGTCACAAAGAGGGTCTTCACCAAGATCTGAATCTGTCAGGACCTTGATCTTGGTCTCATAAATCTATGAGAAATATATCTCTGTGGCTTAAGCCACCTGATTTATAGTATTCTGTTATAGCATCTTCATCTAAGACAGGCATCTGTCTTAGAATACAAAATCCCTCTAGACTTCAAATCCAGGACATTTCATCAGAGAAGCCAATCTAGAAAATAATTTAAAAAGAAGTTTACAGTGAAAATATATTGAAATTCAGAACTTAATAGACAATTTTGGGTGGGCTGGACATAAAAGGAGAGGGTATAAATGACTGGAATAAAAATTGGTAGAAAAGATCAGAAACATAGAGAAAAAAGTGGAAATGTAGAGAAGCACATAAAGGAATGTGAAACATAGAGAAAGGGTCTCACATACGCATACTTAAAAACATAGTTGGATATGTAGAGAAGACAGAGGAAAAGGATTACTTGAAGAACTCTGGGCTAAGAGTTGTCCAAAATTTATAAAAGGCATTAAGCCACAAAACTAAAGAAATCTATAGCCTTAAGAAGTATCATTACAAACAATTTTTCAGTTTCATGAATACTTCACAGCAAACTGATGAAACTCCAAAGACAAAGAAAATCTTGAAAGCAGTTAGATGAAAAGATTCATATTATTTTTAAAAGAGCACTAAGACTGATAGCTGATTAAAAAAAAAAAGCTATTGAGGACTAATTAAAGTATACCACATCACACATATTTAAATCATAATTAGATCATTTTTGACATATGTATTATGCAGGTCAGGAAGCAACAGTTAGAACTTGACATGGAGCAACAGACTGGTTCCAAACAGGAAAAGGAGTATGTCAAGGCTGTATATTGTTACCCTGCTTATTTAACTTATATGCAGAGTACATCATGAGAAACACTGGGCTGGAAGAAGCACAGGCTGGAATCAAGATTGCCAGGAGAAATATCAATAACCTCAGATTGCAGATGACACCACCCTTATGGCAGAAAGTGAAGAGGAACTAAAAAAACCTCTTGATGAAAGTGAAAGAGAGTGAAAAAGTTGGCTTAAAGCTCAACATTCAAAAAACGAAGATCATGGCATCTGATCCCATCACTTCATGGGAAATAAATGGGGAAACAGTGGAAACAGTGTCAGACTTTATTTTTTTTGGGCTCCAAAATCACTGCAGATGGTGATTGCTGCCATGAAATTAAAAGACGCTTACTCCTTGGAAGGAAAGTTATGACCAACCTAGATAGCATAGTCGAAAGCAGAGACATTACTTTGCCACCAAAGGTCCGTCTAGTCAAGGCTATGGTTTTTCCTGTGGTCATGTATGGACGTGAGAGTTGGACTGTGAAGAAAGCTGAGTGCTGAAGAATTGATGCTTTTGAACTGTGGTGTTGGAGAAGACTCTTGAGAGTCCCTTGGACTGTAAGGAGATCCAACCAGTCCATCCTAAATGAGACCAGTCCTGGGTGTTCACTGGAAGGACTGATGCTGAGGCTGAAACTCCAATCCTTTGGCCACCTGATGAGAATAACTGACTCATTGGAAAAGACCCTGATGCTGGGAAAGATAGAAGGCATGAGGAGAAGGGGACGACAGAGGATGAGATGGCTGGATGGCAACACCAACTCAATACACATGAATTTAGGTGAACGCCGGGAATTGGTGATGGACAGGGAGGCCCAGCATGCTGCGATTCACGGGGTCACAAAGAGTTGGATACGACTGAATGACAGAACTGAAGTGAACTATAGTAGTGAAGCCATCATCACCAATAAAGATTCTAAACTTTTCTGTCACTTAGAAAAGTTCATTGTATCCATTGTAATCTAGTCCTCTGTCTTCCCCATCCCCAGACAACAACTAATTTGTTTTCTGTCACTACAGATTAGTTTAGATGGTCTACAGCTTTTTATATAGATGGAATAATATAACATACACTCTTTTGCCTGTCTTCTTTTACTCAGCATAGAAGTTCTGAGATTAATTCATGTTGTTTTATGACTAAGATGTATAAATAGTTAATTTCTTTTTATTACTAAGAATGCTTCATTGCTTGATTAGTCCACAGATTGTTTACCCGTTCACCTGTTGTTGAACATTTGGGCTATTTTCAGCTTTTGCCTATTACAAGTAATGCTGCTATGAAAATTTGTGAAAAATTCTATGTAGACATATGTTTTGATTTTCTTGAACAAATATCTAGTTATAGAATGGCTGGATTTTATGATATATACTTATATATATATGATACATATATATATATTTAAAAAAAAGCTGTCAAGCTGTTTTCTAAGGTGGTGGTACCAGTTTGTATTTTCAACAGCAGTGAAACAGAGTTCCAACTTTTCTAAATTCTCACCAACACTTGGTAAGTTTTTAAAAAAAATTTCCAGTCTTATTAGTGGATTTGCAACATATTTTATTATGGTTTTAATTTGAATAGCATGTGGCATCCTCCAGGATCAGGGATTGAACCCCTGTCTCCCACATTGGCAGCTGGATTTTTTACCACTGCAGAAAGTTTTGAAATCAGATAGTTTAAATCTGTCTATTTTGTTCTTTAATTTCAGTTCTTTTGGCTGCTTTAGATCCTCTGCTATTTTATTTCCACATAAATATTACAATCAGCTTTTATTTATTTCCACAAAAGAAGCCTGCTCACATTTTGATTAGAATTGTGTTGAGTATCAGTTCAGTTCAGTCATTCAGTCGTGTCTGACTTTTTGTGACGCCATGGTCTGCAGCACATTAGGCTTCCCTGTCCATCACCAACTCCCAGAGCTTGCTCAAACTCATGTACATCAAGTCAGTGATGCCACTGAAACATCTTATGTGTTAGTATACAGATCAATTTAATGAGAAGTGACTCATAGAAGCTAGAAGATAATGGGGTGAACTCTTTATAAAGTTAAGAAAAATAATTGCCAGTGTACAATTATAATCACAATGAAAATATTCTTCTAAAATAAAGGAGGAAATTGAGACATTTTCAAGTAAACTTATTGAGATTAATAATAACCTTATTATTCATTGCCAGTGGATCTATCAAAAGGAATATTGAAGTGGGTTATTCTTACAAAGGGAAAATGGTCCAAAATGGAAGTATGATAATGCAAAATGGATTAAAAAGTAATGGAAAGGGTAAATGTGCATGGTGTATCTAAATTAATATAGATTGTATAAAAGTTTTTTTTTATTGTTCAAATCCTTTTTTAATTTTTAATTTTTTATTGAAGGGTAATTGCTTTACAGACTTTCGTTGTGTTCTGTCAAACCTCAACATGAATCAGCCATAGGTATACATATATCCCCTTCCTTTTGAAATTCCCTCCCATCTCCCTCCCCTTCCCACCTCTCTAGGTTGATACAGAGCCCCTGTTTGAGTTTTCTGAGCCATACAGCAAATTCCCATTGGTTATCTATTTTATATATGGTAATGGAAGTTTCCATGTTACTTTTTCCATACATCTCACACTCTCCTCCCCTCTCCCCATGTCCATAAGTCTATTCTCTATGTCTGTTTCCCCATTGCTGCCCTGTAAATAAGTTCTTCAGTACCTTTCTTCTAGGTTTCGTATATATGTGTTAGAATACGATATTTATCTTTCTCTTTCTGACTCACTTACTCTGTATAATAGGTTCTAGGTTCACCCACCTCATTAGAATGGACTCAAATGTGTTCCTTTTTATGGCTGAGTAATATTCCATTGTGTATATGTACCACAAATTCTTTATCCATTCATCTGTTGATGGACATCTAGGTGGCTTCCATGTTCTAGCTATTGCAAATAGTGCTTGCTGCAATGAACAATGGGATACATGTGTCTTTTTCAATTTTGGTTTCCTCAGGATATATGCCTAGGAGAGGGATTGCAAGGTCATATGGTGGTTTTATCTGCGTTTTTTAAGGAATCTCCACAGCGTCTTCCATAGTGGCTATATCAATTTACATTCCCACCAACAGGGCAAGAGTGTTCCCTTTTCTCCACACCCTCTCTAGCATTTACTGTCTGTAGACTTTTTGATGATGGCCATTCTGACAGGTGTGAGGTGATATTTCATTGTAGTTTTGCTTTGCATTTCTCGAATAATACATGACATTGCACATCTTTTCATGTATTTGTTAGCCATCTGTATGTCTTCTTTGGAGAAATGTCTGTTTAGGTCTTTTCTCCACATTTTGATTGGGTTGTTTGTTTTTCTGGCATTGAGTTGTATGAGCTGCTTATATATTTTGGAAATTAATCCTTTGCCAATTGTTTCATTTGCTATTATTTTCTCCCCTTCTGAGAGTTGTCTTTTCATCTTGCTTATAGCTTTCTTTGCTGTGCAGAAGCTTTTAAGTTTGATAAGGTCCCAATTGTTTACTCTTGTTTTTATTTCCATTAATCTAGGAGGTGGGTCACAGAGGATCCTGCTTTGATTTATGTTATTGAGTGTTCTGCCTATGTTTTACTCTAAGAGTTTTATATTTTCTGGTATTACATTTAGGTCTTTAATCCATTTTGAGTTTATCTTTGTGTATTGTGTTAGAAAGTATCCTAATTTCATTCTTTTATATGTAGCTGTCCAGTTTTCACAGCACCAATTATTGAAGAGACTGTCTTTGCCCCATTGTATATTCTTGCCTCCTATGTCAAAAATGTTACCATAGGTGCATGGGTTTATTTCTGGGCTGTCTGTCTTGCTCCATTGGTCTAGATTTCTGTTTTTGTGCAGTACCATACTCTCTTGATGACTGTAGCTTTGTAGTATAATCTGAAGTCAGGAAGGTTGATCCCTCTAGCTCCATTCTTCATTCTGAAAGCTGCTTTGGCTATTTGGGGTCTTTTGTGTTTCCATATGAATTGTGAAATCTTTTGCTCTAGTTCTGTGAAAAATGCCATTGATAATTTGATAGGGATTGCATTAAATCTGTAGATTGCATTTGGCGGTATAGTCATTCTCACAAAATTGATTCTTTCTACCCAACAACATGCAATATCTCTCCATCTGTTTATGTCATCTTTGATTTCTTTCATTCAGTTCAGTTCAGTCGCTCAGTCGTGTCCGACTCTTTGCGACCCCATGAATCGCAGCACGCCAGGCCTCCCTGTCCATCACCAACTCCCGGAGTTCACTCAGACTCATGTCCATCGAGTCAGTGATGCCATCCAGCCATCTCATCCTCTGTCGTCCCCTTCTCCTCTTGCCCCCAATCCCTCCCAGCATCAGAGTCATTTCCAATGAGTCAACTCTTCGCATGAGGTGGCCAAAGTACTGGATTTTCAGCTTTAGCATCATTCTCTCCAAAGAAATACCAGGGCTGATCTTCAGAATGGACTGGTTGGATCTCCTTGCAGTCCAAGGGACTCTGAAGAGTCTTCTCCAACACCACACTTCAAAAGCATCAATTCTTTGGCGCTCAGCCTTCTTCACAGTCCAACTCTCACATCCATACATGACCACAGGAAAAACCATAGCCTTGACTAGACGGACCTTTGTTGGCAAAGTAATGTCTCTGCTTTTGAATATGCTATCTAGGTTGGTCATAACTTTCCTTCCAAGGAGTAAGCATCTTTTAATTTCATGGCAGCAGTCACCATCTGCAGTGATTTTGGAGCCCCTAAAAATAAAGTCTGACACTGTTTCCACTGTTTCCCCATGTATTTCCCATGAAGTGATGGGACCAGATGCCGTGATCTTAGTTTTCTGAATGTTGAGCTTTAAGCCAACTTTTTCACTCTCCTCTTTCACTGTCATCAAGAGACTTTTTAGTTCCTCTTCACTTTCTGCCATAAGGGTGGTGTCATCTGCATATCTGAGGATATTGATATTTCTCCTGGCAATCTTGATTCCAGCTTGTGTTTCTTCCAGCCCAGTGCTTCTCATGAGCATTCTCTGGCATTGCCTTTCTTTGGGATTAGAATGAAAACTGACCTTTTCCAGTCCTGTGGCCAGTGCTGAGTTTTCCAAATTTGCTGGCATATTGAGTGCAGCACTTTCACGGCACCATCTTTCAGGATTTGAAATAGCTCAACTAGAAGTCCATCATCTCCACTAGCTTTGTTCATAGTGATGCTTTCTAAGGCCCACTTGACTTCACATTCCAGGATGTCTGGCTCTAGATGAGTGATCACACCGTTTCATGGTCTGAGCCACAGTCAGCTCCTGGTCTTATTTTGGTTGACTGTATAGAGCTTCTCCATATTTGGCTGCAAAGAATATAATCAATCTGATTTCGGTGTTCACCATCTGGTGATGTCCATGTGTAGAGTCTTCTCTTGTGTTGTTGGAAGAAGGTGTTTGCTATGACCAGTGTATTTTCTTGGCAAAA
>NW_011494529.1:3251435-3252825 GCF_000754665.1 Bison bison bison
TTTCTCCACTGATCTCCAGTAGCCTATTGGGCCCCTACTAACCTGGGGAGTTCCTCTTTCAGTATCCTATCATTTTGCCTTTTCATACTGTTCATGGGGTTCTCAAGGCAAGAATACTGAAGTGGTTTGCCATTCCCTTCTCCAGTGGACCACATTCTGTCAGATCTCTCCACCACGACCCGCCCATCTTGGGTTGCCCCACAGGCATGGCTTAGTTTCATTTTTAGTCTCTTATAATTTTCTGTGTACAGTTCTTTTGTCTCCTTAGGTAACTTTATTCCTAGATATGTAATTCTTTTTGTTGCAATGGTGAATGGAATTGATTCCTTAATTGCTCTTTCTGATTTTTCATGGTTAGTATATAGACATGCAAGTGATTTCTGTGTAATGATTTTGCATCAAGCAACCTTGCAAAATTTACTGATTAGCTTTAGTAATTTTCTGATACTATCTTTAGGATTTTCTATGTACAGTATCATGTCATCTGCAAACAGTGAGAGCTTCACTTCTTTTCTGATCTGGATTCATTTTATTTCTTTTTCTTCTCTGATTGCTGTAGCTAGGACTTCCAAAGCTATGCTGAATAACAGTGGTAAAAGTGGACAACCTTGTCTCATTCCTGATCTTAGGGGGAATGCTTTCAGAAATTCACCATTGAGAATGATGTTTGCTGTAGGCTTATCACATATGGCCTTTACTATGTTGAGGTAGTTTTCTTCTATGCCCATTTTTTGAAGAGTTTTAATCATAAATGGGTGCTGAATTTTGTCAAAGGCTTTTACTGCATCTATTGAGATGATCATATGATTTTTATCTTTCAATTTGTTAATATGGTATATTATGTGATTGATTTGCATATATTGAAGAATCCTTGCATTCCAGGAATAAATCCAACATGATCATGGTGTATGAGCTTTTTGATATGTTGCTGAATTCTTTTTGCTAAAATTTTATTGAGGATTTTTGCATCTATGTTCATCAGTGTTATTGGCCTATAGTTTTCTTTTTTTGTGTTGTCTTTGTCTGGTTTTGATATCAGAGTGATGGTGGCCTTGTGGAATGTGTTTGGAAGTGTTTCTTACCCTGCAATTTTTTGAAAGAGTTTTAGGATAGGCATTAACTCTTCTCTACATGTTTGATAGAATTCTCCTGTGAAGCTATCTGGTTTTTGTTTTTTGGGAGAATTTTGATCACAGCTTCAATTTCAGTGCTTATAATTGGGTTGTTTATAATTTCTGTTTCTTCCTGGTTCAGTCTTGGAAGATGGAACTTTTCTAAGAATCTGTCCATTTCTTCCAGGTTATTTATTTTATTGCCATATAGTTGTTCATAATAGTCTCTTATAATCCTTTGTATTTCTGCATTGTCTGTTGTAACCTCTCCTTTTTCA
>NW_011494529.1:3252925-3253476 GCF_000754665.1 Bison bison bison
GTCATTTGTTTCTAGAAATTTTTTGATTTCCCTTTTGATTTCTTCAGTAACCTGTTGGTTATTTAGAAAAGTGTTGTTTAATCTCCATGTGTTTGTGTTTCTTACAGTTTTTTTTTTTTCTCGTAATTGATATCTAGTCTTATAGCTTTGTGGTTTGAGAAGAAGCTTGATACAATTTCAATTTTCTTAAATTTGCTGAAGTTTGATTTGTGACCCAAGATGTGGTCTATCCTGGAGAATGTTCCATGTGCACTTGAGAAGAAGGTATATTCTTCTGCATTTGGATGTAATATCTTGAAGATATCAATGAGATCCATCTCATCTAATATATCATTTAATACTTGTGTTTCCTTATTAATTTTCTGTTTTGTTGATCTGTCCATTGGTGTGAGTTAGGTGTTAAATTCTCCTATTGTTATTGTGTTACTGTCAATTTCTCTTTTTATGTCTGTTAGTGTTTGTCTTATGTATTGAAGTGCTCTTATGTTGGGTGCATAGATATTTATAATTGTTATGTCTTCCTCTTGGATTGATCCCTTGATCATTATGTA
>NW_011494529.1:3253576-3254031 GCF_000754665.1 Bison bison bison
TTTTATTGCCATATAGTTGTTCATAATAGTCTCTTATAATCCTTTGTATTTCTGCATTGTCTGTTGTAACCTCTCCTTTTTCATCTTTAATTTTGTTGATTTGATTCTTCTCTCTATTTTCTTGATGAGTCTGGCTAAGTGTTTGTCAGTTTTCTTTATCTTCCCAGAGAACCAGCTTTTAGTTTTATTAATCTTTACTATTCCTTCATTTCTTTTTCATTTATTTCTGCTCAGATCTTTATGATTTCTTTCCTTCTACTAATCTTGGGGTTTTTTTCTTCTTCTTTTTCCAGATGCTTTAGGTGTAAAGTTAGGTTGTCTATTCAATGTTTTTCTTGTTTCTTGAGGTAGGGTTGTATTGCTATTAACTTCCCTCTTAGAGCTGCTTTTGGTGCTTCTCATAGGTTTTGATTTGTTGTGTTTTCATTGTCATTTGTTTCTAGAAATTTTTTGAT
>NW_011494529.1:3254710-3255541 GCF_000754665.1 Bison bison bison
ACTATATAAGTCCCTTTAACATTTGTTGTAAAGCTGGTTTGGTGATACTGAATTCTCTTAACTTTTGCTTGTCTGAAAAGCTTTTTATTTCTCCATCATTTTTGAATGAGACCCTTGCCGGGTACAGTAATCTTGGTTGTAGATTTCTCCCTTTCAGTACTTTAAATATATCCTGCCATTCCCTTCTGGCCTGCAGAATTTCTGCTGAAAGATCAGCTGTTAAGTGTATGGGGTTTTCCTTGTATGTTACTTGTTGCTTCTTCCTTGCTGCTTTTCATACTCTTTCTTTGTGTTTAATCATTTTTAGTTTGTTTAGTATGTGCCTTGGTGTGTTTCTCCTTGGGTTTATCCTATATGGGACTCTTTGTGCCTCTTGGATTTGATTGACTATTTCCTCTTTCTTTTTGTGGAAATTTTTAACTATAATCGCTTCAAAAATTTTCTCATACCCTTATTTTCTCTCCTCCTTCTGGAACCCCTATAATTCAAATGTTGGTATGTTTGTTATTGTCCCAGGGGCCTCTGAGACCATCCTCCATTCTTTTAATTCTTTTGACTTTTTTCTGCTCTTCAGAAGTTATTTCCACCATTTTATTTATTTATTTTTCTTTTTTTAAAATTTTATTTTATTTTTAAACTTTACATAATTGTATTAGTTTTGCCAAATATCAAAATGAATCCGCCACAGGTATACATGTGTTCCCCATCCTGAACCCTCCTCCCTCCTCCCTCCCCATACCATCCCTCTGGGTCGTCCCAGTGCACCAGCCCCAAGCATCCAGTATCGTGCATCGAACCTGGACTGGCAGCTCATTTCTTACATGATATTTT
>NW_011494529.1:3255641-3257918 GCF_000754665.1 Bison bison bison
CTTCACTCTGTATAATAGGCTCCAATTTCATCCACCTCATTAGAACTGATTCAAATGTATTCTTTTTAATGGCTGAGTAATACTCCATTGTGTATATGTACCACTGCTTTCTTATCCATTCATCTGCTGATGGGCATCTAGGTTGCTTCCATGTCCTGGCTATTATAAACAGTGCTGCGATGAACATTGGGGTACACGTGTCTCTTTCCCTTCTGGTTTCTTCAGTGTGTATGCCCAGCAGTGGGATTGCTGGATCATAAGGCAGTTCTATTTCCAGTTTTTTAAGGAATCTCCACACTGTTCTCCATAGTGGCTGTACTAGTTTGCATTCCCATCAACAGTGGAAGAGGGTTCCCTTTTCTCCACCCCCTCTCCAGCATTTATTATTTGTAGACTTTTGGATCGCAGCCATTCTGACTGGTGTGAAATGGTACCTCATAGTGGTTTTGATTTGCATTTCTCTGATAATGAGTGATGTTGAGCATCTTTTCATGTGTTTGTTAGCGCTCTGTATGTCTTCTTTGGAGAAATGTCTATTTAGTTCTTTGGCCCATTTTTTGATTGGGTCGTTTATTTTTCTGGAGTTGAGCTGTAGGAGTTGCTTGTATATTTTTGAGATTAGTTGTTTGTCAGTTGCTTCATTTGCTATTATTTTCTCCCATTCTGAAGGCTGTCTTTTCACCTTGCTAATAGTTTCCTTTGATGTGCAGAAGCTTTTAAGGTTAATTAGGTCCCATTTGTTTATTTTTGCTTTTATTTCCAATATTCTGGGAGGTGGGTCATAGAGGATCCTGCTGTGATGTATGTCAGCGAGTGTTTTGCCTATGTTCTCCTCTAGGAGTTTTATAGTTTCTGGTCTTACGTTTAGATCTTTAATCCATTTTGAGTTTATTTTTGTGTATGGTGTTAGAAAGTGTTCTAGTTTCATTCTTTTACAAGTGGTTGACCAGATTTCCCAGCACCACTTGTATATTCTTGCCTCCTTTGTCAAAGATAAGGTGTCTATATGTGCGTGGATTTTATCTTCCAGCTCACTGGTTCATTCTTCTGCTTCAGATATTCTGCTATTGATTCCTTCTAGAGTATTTTTAATTTCAGTAATTGTGTTGTTTATCTCTATATGTTTATTCTTTAGTTCTTCTAGATCTTTGTTAATTGATTCTTGCATTTTCTCCATTTTGTTTTCAAGGCTTTTGATCATCTTTACTCTCATCATTCTGAATTATTTTTCAGGTAGTTTGACTATTTCCTCATTTATTTGGACTTCTGTGTTTCTAGTTTGTTCTGTCATTTGAGTAGTATTTCTCTGCCTTTTCATTATTATTTTTTTTTAACTTATTGTGTTTGACATCTCCTTTCCCCAGATTTCAAGGTTGAATTCTTTCTTCCTTTTGGTTTCTGCCCTCCTAAGGTTGGCTCAGTGGTTCTTGTGAGCTTCATATAGGGTGAGATTTGTGCTGAGTTTTTGTTTGTTTGTTTGCTATTCCTCTGATAGGCAAGGCTGAGTGAGGTGGTAATCCTCTATGCTGATGATTTGGCTTGTATTTTTGTTTTATTTGTTGTTTAGATGAGGCATCCTGCACAGGGTGCTACTGGTGGTTGGGTGATGCTGGGTCTTTTATTCAAGTGGCTTTGTTTTTGTGAGTTCTCACTTTATTTGATACTCCTTAGGGTTAGTTATCTGGTAGTCTAGGGTCTTGGAGTCAGTGCTCCCACTCCAAAGGCTCAAGGCTTGATCCCTGGTCAGGAAACAGGATTCCACAAGTGGTTTGTTATAGCATTAAGTGATATTAAAAAAAAAATCTGAAAATGATAAACCAAAGATGAACCCCAGACAAATGGCAGTTACAAAATCAGGCAAATAATAATTAAAATAATGGAACATACACATACACACCCATGAGCAAAGTCAACACAGTCCAACAAAAATAAAGTACAGTAGATTGACCTGGTGAACAAAGGAATTCAAAAATTATATTTACCAGTTAAGAACAAAACTAACTAAAGCACATCTTGATATCCCATGGTCTAGAAATCCCTTGCATTCCTATACACTAATAATGAGAAAACAGAAAGAGAAATTAAGGAAACAATTCCATTCACCATTGCAACGGAAAGAATAAAATACTTAGGAATATATCTACCTAAAGAAACTAAAGACCTGTATATAGAAAACTATAAAACACTGGTGAAAGAAATCAAAGAGGACACTAATAGATGGAGAAATATACCATGTTCATGGATTGGAAGAATCAATATAGTGAAAATGAATATACT
>NW_011494529.1:3258018-3264674 GCF_000754665.1 Bison bison bison
CAAGCTACCAACAGTATTCTTCACAGAGCTAGAACAAATAATTTCACAGTTTGTATGGAAATACAAAAAACCTCGGATAGCCAAAGCTATCTTGAGAAAGAAGAATGGAACTGGAGGGATCAACCTACCTGACTTCAGGCTCTATTACAAAGCCACAGTTATCAAGACAGTATGGTACTGGCACAAAGACAGAAATATAGATCAATGGAACAAAATAGAAAGCCCAGAGATAAATCCACGCACATATGGACACCTTATCTTTGACAAAGGAGGCAAGAATATACAATGGATTAAAGACAATCTCTTTAACAAGTGGTGCTGAGAAACTGGTCAACCACTTGTAAAAGATTGAAACTAGACCACTTTCTAACACCATATACAAAAATAAACTCAAAATGGATTAAAGATCTAAACATAAGACCAGAAACTATAAAACTCCTAGAGGAGAACATAGGCAAAACACTCTCCGACATACACACAGCAGGATCCTCTATGACCCACCTCCCAGAATATTGGAAATAAAAGCAAAAATAAACAAATGGGACCTAATTAACCTTAAAAGCTTCTGCACAACAAAGGAAACTATTAGCAAGGTGAAAAGACAGCCTTCAGAATGGGAGAAAATAATAGCAAATGAAGCAACGGACAAACAACTAATCTCAAAAATATACAAGCAACTCCTACAGCTCAACTCCAGAAAAATAAATGACCCAATCAAAAAATGGGCCAAAGAACTATATAGACATTTCTCCAAAGACATACAGATGGCTAACAAACACATGAAAAGATGCTCAACATCACTCATTATCAGAGAAATGCAAATCAAAACCACTATGAGGTACCATTTCACGCCAGTCAGAATGGCTGCGATCCAAAAGTCTACAAGCAATAAATGCTGGAGAGGGTGTGGAGAAAAGGGAACTCTCTTCCACTGTTGATGGGAATGCAAACTAGTACAGCCACTATAGAGAACAGTGTGGAGATTCCTTAAAAAACTGGAAATAGAACTGCCTTATGATCCAGCAATCCCACTGCTGGGCATACACACTGAGAAAACCAGAATTGAAAGAGACACGTGTACCCCAATGTTCATCGCAGCACTGTTTATAATAGCCAGGACATGGAAGCAACCTAGATGCCCATCAGCAGATGAATGGATAAGAAAGCAGTGGTACATATACACAATGGAGTATTACTCAGCCATTAAAAAGAATACATTTGAATCAGTTCTAATGAGGTGGATGAACACCAATACAGTTATACAGAGTGAAGTAAGCCAGAAAGAAAAACACCAATACAGTACACTAATGCATATATATGGAATTTAGAAATATGGTAACAATAACCCTGTGTACGAGACAGCAAAAGAGACACCGATGTATAGATCAGTCTTATGGACTGTGTGGAAGAGGGAGAGGGTGGGGAGATTTGGGAGAATAGCATTGAAACATGTATAATATCATGTATGAAACGAGTCGCCAGTCCAGGTTCGATGCATGGTACTGGATGCTTGGGGCTGGTGCACTGGGACAACCCAGAGGGATGGTATGGGGAGGGAGGAGGGAGGAGGGTTCAGGATGGGGAGCGCGGGTATACCTGTGGTGGATTCATTTCGATGTTTGGCAAAACTAATACAATATTGTAAAGTTTAAAAATAAAATAAAATTAAAAAAAAAGCATGCAACAGAAACTAACAGAAATAAAAGGAGAAACAGTCTGATTCATAATTATGTTATGGATAACATATGAGTCCATGCTCATACTGCTCATCACGTGACAGAAGAACAAATCAATAGACATGTTGAGGCAAGGAATAGCGACTTTATTCAGAAAGCAGTGAACCGAGGTAGTCTGCAGCTGCTGCTAAGTCGCTTCAGTCATGTCCGACTCTGTGCGACCCCATGGACTGCAGCCCACCAGGCTTCTCCATCCATGGGATTCTCCAGGCAACAGTACTGGAGTGGGGTGCCATTGCCTTCTCCAAAGGTAGTCTACTAGTGTCTCAAAGTATCATCTTGCCTGGTTTGGATGCTGTTTTTTTTTTTTTTTTTTAACACAAAGGGGAGATGAGGAGGAAAAGTAGTGAAAAGGCAATAAGATTTTACGAGTATTTTCTCCTTCTGGCCAGACTCCAGAGAGAATGTGTTAATTTTTCCTGTCCTGCAGCCATTCACATGTGGGTCTGGTCAGGATATTTTCTGTGAGTTAATGAAAGGTATTTTAGCTTATCAGGTTCCCAAGATAGGCCATTATGTAGAGTTTAAGCTATAGGCAACATTACTTTAGTGATTACCTTGTAGCAAAAGCAGTAGATTACAAAGGTTAAAGTACAAGAAACAGATGAAATATGGAGTCAGATTTGTTTTTACCATTATAAATACAGTGGAATATTTTAAAATAAACACTTCTTATAAATAGAAATCTTCCCTTGTAGCTCATTCAGTAAAGAATGTGCCTGCAATGCAGGAGACCCAGGTTCGATCCCTGGGTTGGAAAGATCCCCTTGGGGAGGTCATGGCAATCCACTCCAGTATTTTTGCCTGGAGAATCCCATGGACAGAGGAGCCTGGAAGGCTACAGTCCATGGGGTTGCAAGAGTCAGACATGACTGAGCGACTAAACCACCACCACCATAAATAATAGAAGAAGCAAATAAAAATCAGCGGGTGTATATGATAAATAAACAATACAGTAATGAATATTACCTAAGTGACTTGAACAATACATTAAGTGGAGTCCATGCCTTCAGCAAGAAACAGTCCCAGTGGTTGCAGCCCAGAAGCCCTTCCCAGTTGATCAGCCAGTGTTGACAAGAGAAGTTTACTTGGTAGTTGTATATTTTCTCCCTTGTGGGAGGCTGATGGTAACACTGCTATATCTGTGTGAGGAATGAAGAAACATTCCCTTAAGCCTTTATGGCGGTTTGGAGATGAATACAAACAATCTCTGTGAAATCACATAATGGTAACAACTAATAGAAAGTATTAATGGTAAGCTTCATGTTTCAGTTGAAACAACAGTGTTAACTAAAGGGCGTATGATGCCAAGAGCATGGACTTGGTGGCCAGACACACTCAGTTCAGGTTCCAAAACTACCACAGACCAACTGGAATATCAAATCAACTATTTAACCTTTCTGAGACTTTGTTTCTTCATCATGAAACAGAGACAATAATAGCTATACTGATTACCTGTAGATGGACAGGCTGATCAGAAAAGACTGAGCTCTAGAATGTGCTAGACCAGACTAATAAAGATACTTGGTGAGAGCGAAGACAAACATGGTACTTTTGCAGATTTTAAAGATCCGATGCCCTAAGATCAGCAATCTGATCGTTTCGGTCAGTGCATTGCAGATGTGGCAAAAGCAGAAGACTTGAATATATTTGCATAGTTATTGTCAACTAAAAAAAGATGCACAAGGTGAGCGTTGTGAGTTAAGTATTACTGAGGGCCAAATGAAGACTGTAGCATGGGAGATGGCATCTCAGCTCTGAGAAACTGTCCAAAAGTGGTCGCAGAGGAAGGTCAATATACATGATTTTGGTGAAGGAGAAGTTCAATGCAATCAAGCGCTTATTTTAAAAGGTTTTCTGCTGGTTTTGAGTTGATGTCACCATGAAGGGATTTAGTGTTTTCCTAGATATGAAGAATTGCAAAGACTGGGATCATGAAACTAGTTTCTGAAAGTATCTAACTATCTAAAGACCTGTTCCACCAGTTTCCCTGGAGCACGCCCTGAACTCCCTTCAGGGCATGTTGAAGGTCAACAGCTGCTGTAACATAGGGTTCAGTCTTAGTAGAAAGTGAAGTTGCTCAGTTGTGTCCGACGTGTCTGACTCTTTGCGACCCTGTGGACTGTAGCCTACCACGCTTCTCCGTCCATGGGATTCTCCAGGCAATAATACTGGAGTGGGTTATCATTTCCTTCTCCAGGGGATCTTCCCGACCCAGGGATCGAACCCGGGTCTCCCACATTGGAGGCAGACACTTTAACCTTCGAGCCACCAGGGAAGACTTTGTAGAGGCAGATGGCAAATGCCTTTGGCAAACACCAGTTTGTAGTGAAGGACTGGGAAACCTGGCATGCTGCAACCTTTGGGGTCACAAAGAGTCAGATATGACTTAGCAACTGAACAGCAACAATTGTAGTTGACATTACTTAAAATTTTCCACAACATGACAAGAAATGAAGAGAAAAATTCTGGACCAGATTCTGAAATCCTTATCAAAGATGAGTTCTCTGTAAGTCAGCAGATGATGATAAGGTGAAGTTTGAATGTTATGAAAGTGTTAATCACTTAGTTGTGTCCGACTCTTTGGGACCCTATAGACTGAAGCCTGCCAGGTTCCTCTGTCCATAGGAGTCTCCAGGCAAGAATAGTGGAGTGAGTTGCTATGCTTTTCTCAGGCATCTTCCAACCCAGGGATCAAACCCAGGTCTCCTGAATTCCAGGAAAATTCTTTACCATTTGAGCCACGGGATTAATATGGATGTTGAAATTTGAAAAATGTACAATGTGAAAGTTGCAAGTTACATTTTATTTGGGTCAAAACGAGATCTGCAGCCCAGGAGACAGCATTTCAGATAGTTCTGAGAAACTGCTCTGAGTATTTGAGGGGGATTTATGATATATAGGAGTTTTGCAACGAAGGACAGGTAGTCAGAATATCAAGTTAAGCCTCTGCCTTGCAATGCAGGAGATGCAGTTTCAATCCCTGGTAAGGGAGCTAGATCCCACATGCTGGGCAGCCAAAAAAAAAAACAAAAAACAAAAAAAACCCAAACTATTAATTAAAGAAAACCATATATCCCTGTAACGGAATTTAGTACTTTTCTATGTATGGCATGACAGTTGTCAGGGCTCACTGAAATCATTCCTTTGGTATGCATCTCACCTATCTGGAGCCAGTATCCTGTGTTTCCTCAGGGCTTACCACTCCCCTGGCCCCAGGGAGTGGCTGCAGTCTGATGGTGACTTGATGGCAGGCATTCTTTTCCTTCCTGAGTTATCTCAGGGCTCATGTTGGAAGGCTGAAATTGCTGTAATCACTGCAGATGGTGACTGCAGCCATGAAATTAAAAAACGCTTACTCCTTGGAAGAAAAGTTATGACCAACCTAGATAGCATATTCAAAAGCAGAGACGTCACTTTGCCAACAAAGGTCTGTCTAGTCAAGGCTATGGTTTTCCCAGTGGTCATGTATGGATGTGAGAGTTGGACTGTGAAGAAGGCTGAGCGCTGAAGAATTGATGCTTTTGAAGTGTGGTGTTGGAGAAGACTCTTGAGAGTCCCTTGGACTGTAAGGAGATCCAACCAGTCCATTCTGAAGGAGATCAGCCCTGGGATTTCTTTGGAAGGAATGATGTTAAAGCTGAAACTCCAGTACTTTGGCCACTTCATGCGAAGAGTTGACTCATTGGAAAAGACCCAGATGCTGGGAGGGATTGGGGTCAGGAGGAGAAGGGGACGACAGAGGATGAGATGGCTGGATGGCATCACTGACTCAATGGATGTGAGTCTGAGTGAACTCTGGGAGTTGGTGATGAACAGGGAGGCCTGGCATGCTGAGATTCATGGGGTCGCAAAGAGTTGGACACGACTGAGTAACTGAACTGAACTAAACCGATGACATCCTTGTTTACTGGTATGTCAGGAAATATTCCATTTCTCATGGACATTAAGTTTTCTTTATAGGCAGAGATGTCTCATAGCTTTCTGCATTTACACATACTAGTCACTCTGTTGAGAATTCTTTGTCCTTCTCTAGTTGATTAACTCCTACTGTTCTTCAAACATATCTAGACCCATTGCTACCAGGTGAGTAGTGGTGCTGTTGCCAGGAAAAGCCAATTTTGATTCCACTTTGGAACTGTTTCTTTGACTTGCTTTTTGCTGCTTTTGTTATTATAATCATACATAATGTCCTGCCTCAGAGAATCCTGCCCCTCTGCTTGACTATTAAACCAAAATGCCTTTGTTCAGAACCCTGTCTGCCTACAGATGACAGGAAGGAAGAAATTAACACATCCCTTATCTGAGGTTTGCCATTCTAGGAGATATTTGCAAGATTAATGGCCTTTTTATTTTGTTTTATCACTTCCCCTCATCTCTGATCTATAAAAGAACCTGGCATCAGGACCCCAGTAAGATGGTTATTTTGAGACTTCAGTCTGCCATCTCCTAGGTCAGCTGGCTCTCCAAAGAAAATCATATTCTTTGATCTGGGCAAGGCAGCACTGAGCGGTGGTGTGAAGTGAAATCTTAATTCCCTTCTCAGGAATTGAACCTGGATAACCTGGATGAGAACCAGGAATCCTAGCCACCAGACTAATAAGGCCTAGAGGCTAGAAGCTATTTTTTCCCTGGATATTTGCCCCTAGTGAAAAATGTATTTATCATAGGGGAAGAAACTGTAAATGTAGGTACAAAGTTTATTATTAGAGATTTATCACAACAAGTGGGAAAGCATACAGAGAAATGATTTGTTTAGTTAAGATAGAAGCAAGGCAGATGCACACCCAGAGAGAAAGGAGATGGGCATCCCCCTAGTGAGGAGGAGGAGCTCACTAAAGAGACAGTTAAATCATTTACATAGGTCCGTTCTTCTGGGTCTGTGTCTTCCTTCAGGTCAATTATCTGGTTCCTTTTTCG
>NW_011494529.1:3264774-3297413 GCF_000754665.1 Bison bison bison
CTTTTTCGACACCTGACCCACCCTGGGATCCCTGGGTGTGCAAACATCCCTCAGCCAAAATGGACCTTCAAGTGAAGGCTTCTGGGAAGAGCAAGACTCATTATGGCCTGGCATTATCCCCTGAATTTTGACCCACAAGGAACCTTTTTGCACATCTGTAGTGTCTTCCTTGTCTCAAAAAGGGGGGGAGCAGAGATCCCCAAAATACTCAAAAAGGATTTTGCCCCTCTTAATAATAAAAGGATTATTACTTGACTATGGTAGCACTAGTGGTAAAAAATCTGCTGGCCAGTGCAGGAGATGTAAGAGACATGGGTTCAATCCCTGGGTCAGGAAAATCCCCTGGAGGAGGAAATGGCATCCCACTCCAGTATTCTTGCCTGGAAAATCCCATGGCCAGAGGAGCCTAGCAGCCTTCAGTCCATGGAGTTACAGAGTCAGACATGACTGAAACGACTTAGCAGCATACATGCACATTGCCATAACTATTACCTTGTGTTTACAAGAAATATAGACTGGTAATTTACTCTGTTTCGATTACTTCCATTTTGGAGGGCAAACAGGAGGCTGACTGTAAATTCTTCCACTGAAGCCCACCTATCTCTTGTCTCAGGAAATGCAAACAGCCTCAAGTATCCAACCTGAAACCCACTTCTTCATGTCCCATGAAATGTAAACAGGAGGTCAGCTGTAAATGTCTTCCTGGAGCCCATCTATCTTCTACATCAGCCTCAAAACCTTGGCTCTGTTTCATTGGCTTGTCCAGTAGCGTGAGCTTGAACTTGGTAGCTGTACTATATGTACTAAAGCATATTACATATGGTTTCCTGGGTGTGCTAGCTAGGACTCTTGGTTGCGAGTAATAGAAATCCAAGCCAAACTTTCTTAAACAAAACAGCTTCTAATGGCTTGTGATACAAGGATGTTTGTTGTCATGGACATGACTCTCAGGGTCTCTGCCTTTAGTCTCATGCTGCTGCTGCTGCTGCTGCTAAGTCGCTTCCATTGTGTCCGACTCTGTGCGACCCCATAGACGGCAGCCCACCAGGCTCCCCCGTCCCTGGGATTCTCCAGGCAAGAACACTGGAGTGGGTTGCCATTTCCTTCTCCAGTGCATGAAAGTGAAAAGTGAAAAGTGAAAGGGAAGTCGCTCAGTCGTGTCTGACTCTGAGCGACCCCATGGACTGGAGCCTATTAGGCTCCTCTGTCCATGGGATTTTCCAGGCAAGAGTACTGGAGTGGGGTGCCATTGCCAGCCCTGCCAAAAAGCTCCAGGTTGTAAAGCACTGCCACAACAACAACCCTGAAGAAAGGGCTCTCCCCCTCACCCATTCCAGCAGAAGTTCTAGGGCCAGTGTGGGCCATGTGTACATCACTCACTCAATCTTTATGGGATAGGGAAAGATAGGTAGTACTCTATGTGGGCAGACCTGGGTCCTGGATTAGCCCTGGATACCAGGGGTAATGTTATACTTCATGGTTATTTTGGGGCTATGTTTCCCCACTGTACTGACAGCTTCAAAAGGGTTCACTGCATCTAGAGAGCTCACAGGACTGTGCAGAGGCAGCAGAAGGCCTTAGATTGGAGTTAGGCTGCCTTCCTTAGTCAGAAATCAGAATCTGTCAGTTACCAGCTCTGTCAACCTCAGCTAATCACTTATTCTGAGCCTGATTCCTCATCTCTAAAAGAGGAATAATAATAGATAATGATAGTGCCTACCTCATAGATGGTAGTGAGTACTAAATGAAATAATATATGCATAGTACTTGGGATAGTGCCTGGGACTTTTTTATTTCAAATATAGTCCACCAGGCTCCTTTTCCATGTCCATGGAATTCTCCAGGCAAGAATACTGGAGTGGGTAGCTATTCCTTTCTCCAGGGATCTTCTTGACCCAGGGAATGAACCCACGACGCCTACATCTCGTGCCCTGGCAGTCAGGTTCTTTACCACTAGTGCCACCAGGGAAGCACCAATATATATATACTATATGGCGTATATATACACACAGACACACACACAGACACACACACACACACACACACGATTGGCCAAAAAGTTTGTTCGGATCATATGGCCAACCCTGAATGAACTTTTTGGCCAACATGTATGTATGTATACATTTAATATTGTTAGCACACTATTCTTGGAATTTAGCTTAATTCCTGGCACATGGTACATGCTTTCATGCATGGGTGCTAAGTTGCTTCAGTCATGTCCGATTCTTTGTGATCCTGTGGACCGTAGCCTGTCAGGCTCCTCTGTCCATGGGATTTTCCAATCAAGAATATGAGAATGGGTTTCCATGTACTCCTCCAAGGGATCTTCCCAACCTGGGGATTGACCTGTGTCTCTTATGTCTCCTGCATTGGCAGGCAGATTCTTTATGACTAGGGCCACCTAGGAAGCCCAGTATATGTTTATATCCTTTTAATAAATATATACCATTTTCTCTTCCTAATAAGCCTATGAATTTAACATTGTGATCCCCGTTTTATAGATGAATATAAGAGAGGCATAAAGAAGTTAAGTGACTTGTTCAAGATTATATGGCTACTCATTTAAACCAGGATTGATCGTAGGACTGTCAGACTATAGAATCTGGGCTCATAAACACCTTATTAATCAGCTTTAAGGAGTGAGCTTCACTGATCTCTTCTGGAAGAATTTCCTTCATGTCGGCATCTGCCACGGAGAGAGAGATGCCCTCCTCTGAGTTTCCTCTCTTTGCCTGTCTGTGTACATAAGGGCAGGGTCTGTCTGTGTACCTAAATGCAGGGTCTGTGTCTTGTTCATCTGAATCTTTAGTTTCTACCACATTGTTAATTAATTAAGTGTTACTTAAATGAATGTTGAACGCTGATATGGAAGAATTCTGGGAGTTTGAAAAAGTATCTAAACTCTCCTCTTTTCTAAGGAAGAGAATGTGTGGGAGATGTTTACTTTTGGGAGAACAATGAAGGAAGTAGCATCTCACACACATTTGCTCACAGCAGAGGTGGTGCGTGCAGTGCAATTGGCAAAGGAATCAGTTGATTTTAGACCTTAGAGATTTCAATACCACATTCTTCACTTTATAAAAAAGGATGCTGAAGCTCAGAGGATGGAAAGGACTTGGCTCCAGTCACACAGGTCTAGGGAAAGCCAAAGAGAGAACCCAATCTTCTGAGCCCCCATTACAGATTCTTTCTATTATCTCATATGATAAACAGTTTGGGGAACTAGAACAGCCCAGGGGAAATAAGAAAAGAGCCACTAGCTACTAGCCATATGGAAAGGGTTCAAAAATGAAAATACACTGAACATTTAGCAAATGAAGAAAAATGCATTAACAGCTACAGTAGGAAAAGAGACAGGGAAAATTTTATTAACTTAATATATTATGAGGCTGAGGCCAGCCTGATGCTGGGTCTGGCTTTGGAGTAGGAAAGAAATTCTCAGTTGCTTTTGAGTAGAATAGATTACTTTGCTATTCTGAAATGAGTACAGGCAGATAACAAATCATTGTGAACTGCCCCAAAATACTATAGATCCCAAGACTCCCTTTACACTTTCCCTTGGAGAAGAGGCTAGACGCTCTCTAAGTGCAGACCCACACTGGCCCTGCCTGGTGCCACGAAAAGAACACAGGCGCTGGGTCTCGCTTGACTTTCCCATTCTTTAGGCCCATGGCACTGGGCAACCTACTTACTTACTCTCTCTAAGCCTGAGTTTCCTCACTTATAAATAGCGACTGTTCATTTTTAAGTAAGAGGCTGATAAGGCTTAAAAGATATAGACTATGTAAAATTCCTGGGACAGAGTAGTCATTCAGCAAATGGCAATTATGGTTATTACTTCAAAGACGATGGTGCCCATACACAGATGGTGAACCCATTTAGTATAGAAGCAAACCAGCAAATGAGACAAAGTAAAATTGGTATCATTCAAAATTTTCTATAGTTCCTTTTCTTTTTCTACTTTAGGTTCTATTTTGTAGGAGGAGGAGGAAGCAGAATCGTGTTATGGTGATCCTATTTAGGAAAATTATTTTCTGTGTCTGATACATGGAGGGGTCTCTGGAGGTCAGAGTGAGATTAAGAGTTTGCCGAGGAAATTGATATCTTTTTTGATAAGCTAAAAAATGAAGTGTTAATTAGTCTATGCGAATTTATTTCCCATTTGATTTTTTAAAAGGATGAACGTGGCATGTTAGAAGCAGTGAGTACACTTAAAGTTAAAAATGAGGAGTAAAGAAAGACCATGAATAGCAGAAGCAGAATAAAAAAAGTACAGAATTCCAGGCCACTTTGTTCATGGCGAAATAATCAAATATATTTCATTAGCCTCTGAAGACACACTAGAATAGTTGACATTCATACAGCTTTTCTTAAATCATCAATGAAAACATCTACCTGGCTACATACTGAAAGGACAAGAGATACACATTTCATGAAAAAGTGATGCAAGAGAGAACGAGTTCCACATCTGTGAGAGGTAACCTGGTCCACTCCTAGGTGTTGGGACACGGAGACCTGAGCTTCCACTTTCATAGGTGCTATAACTTCTTAGAAATCACAATCTTCTTCTACTACTCACTGAATTTTGTTATTCCCAGATTCATGTGTTGAAGCCCTAACCCCTAAATGTGACTGCATTTGGAGACAGGCCTTTAAGGAAGGTGATGAAGGTTAATGAGATTATAAGTGTGGACCCCTAATTGGATAGGATTGGTGTCTATAAAAACGGAGGAGATTCCAGAGACCCCTCTCTTTCTCTCTATAATGCACAGAGGAAAGGCCACCACAGGACATAGTGAGAGGCAGTCTGCAATCCAAGAAGAATTCTCCCCAGAAACCAACACTGCTGGCACCTTGATCTTGGACTTCTAGTATCCAGATCTATGGGAAATGCATTTCTGTTGTCTACGGCACCCAGTCTGTGATATTTTGTTATGACAGACCAAGCAGATTAATACAAGTCCGTTAGTGAATATTAGCAAGCAATACATGTTATAATTATTGTATTTTATTACTATTTATACTAACAGCCAATTCTTCCCACCAGTGTGCTGTCTGTGGATTGAAAAAGAATGCCTTTAAGGTACAAAACTTTCTTTGCTTTACATTCTGACTCAAGAGGAAGCTTGTGCAAACACACAGTGGGATTCAGAGAATTCAGCAGCTCTAAATGAAGTGCTCCCTTGAGGGATGGAAGCAGCAAAGAGATTAGAATAAAACGAAATGCCTTCCACCCACGGAGGGTTTTTTGCCTTTGTTAAATGTGTTTACTCCAGCTGCCCTCTTCTGCATACTTTTACCTTCACTTTGGAAGTCTTTTAAAATGAAACAACAATTTTCCTCCAACATGGATAAAAATGAGTCTAAGGTAGAATATTTACTCTCCCTCACTGGAAGAGTAAATTATTTTCCCTTCCACATATTATTAGATTAAGTCTAATATGTCCCTGCCAGTAAGATGTCCCTGCTCATCTTTTGGGTGCACTTAAATGTCACCTCTTCCATGAAGTCTCCTCTGACCCTATTTCTCTCAAGTTAGAATTAATGATCCCTCCTCCCTCTATGTCTGCCACATGTCACAGTCTGAGCTGGGACAGCCACTTCTTGCTAGATTATGTGATCTTCAAAGTCAAGGGCAGATCTTCAAAGTCAAGGGCAGTTATCTTTAATTCTGAACTCATCCCTCCTCCCATAGCAAATGGAGAGGGGCCATGGTCCATACTTAGAAGAACTTCAATATTTAAGTTTAAAGAAGTCACACCTAATCCTATCAAAATACACAAAAACTCACAAAAAGACTGAATATTTCCATTTGAAATTCTTATCTTTGGACCTAATCAGAGTTTACAAATGACTAAGGAACAGTAAGGGGTTTCCCTGGTGGCTCAGTCTTAAGGAATCCACCTGCCAATGCAGGAGACGTATGTTTGATCCCTGAATTGGGAAGATCCCCTGGAGAAAGAAATCCCAGGGACAGAGGAGCCTGGCAGGTTGCAGTCCATGGGATCACAAAAGAGTTGGACATGACTGAGTGACTAAACAACAAGGAACATTAAGAATGAAGTATTTAAAAAGCAGAAGCTGGCACCTTATTCTGGTCACTCTCATCATGAACATTTAAACCCTGATGGATGATCCCCACCCAAATCCCATCTCTGGCAGCCGTTTAAACCAGGTGATGGGGAGTCGATGTGCCCGTGACAATCACTTCCAGTCCTTTGACTTGGCCCCTCCCTCCTAACACCACGCAGATTACACTGGCATAGGATCCAACTTTCCTCCCTATCCCTGCCTCTTGAGCACAATGACTGACTTGGCTTTCCCTGGTTTTGATTAATAGCACTAATGTTTCCTGGGCTTCCCTCGTAGCTCAGTGGTAATTTATCTACTTGCCGACACAGGAGACCTGTGTTCAATCCTTGGGCTGGGAAGATCCCCTGGAGGAGGAAATGGCAACCCATTCTAGTACTCTTGCCTGGAAAATTCCATGGACAGAGGAGCCTGGTGGGCGAGCTTCAATCCATGGGGTCGCAAGCAGTCCGGCAGGACTGAGCACACACACACACTGATGTTTCCTACTTCAGCCTTTCAGGGATTTAGACCTTAGCACTGTGCCTTGCATGCCAGAAAAGTGGTTTCAAAGTATCATTCCTGGGCCAGCAGCAACAGCATCACCTTGGTCATATGTTAGAAATACAAATTTTACAGCCCTACCCTAGAACTGCTGATTCAGAAACTCTGGGGATGGGGAGGTCATGTGCAGCAATCTGAGTTTCAACAAGCTTCCAGGTGATTTTTACAATGCTGAAATTTGAAAAGACCCACTAGAGAAAGTTCATCTAATTTCTTTAAGTCCTCACCTCTTAAATCTTTAGGTATGAATTTCGTTCTGCAAGGTGATCTTTGTGACTTATCGAGCCCTGAAGTCCACTAAGGGCACATGGAAGGTGGTCAGTAAACAGTGGCAGCTGAACCTAGTAGCCCCGTGTTAGAGCCGCGGCTTCAAGTCACCGCAGCTTTACTTCACAGGGCCTTCTATCCACATGGGCTTTCCCGCACCTGTTTCACAGACAGCGACACCCCTCCCCGCATGGTAGCAAACTCCATCACCTGGCGCATATGCTGCTCCGAGTCTCATCACACCTTGGTGAAGAAACACATGAGCCCATATGTCAACCGAGGTGTTCATATTCTTATACACAGAAAGGGGAAATATGTTTCACAATGCGTGTTTGCATACTTTGGAGCAGATTTTTTAAGAAAGAAAGAAAGGAAGGGAGAAATAGAAACTTTGGCTGAAGCTAGTTGAAGATTTGTTCCTTTGCTTTTACTGCCCAGCCTTTAAAACAGTCTCTGTGCTTGCTGGGAAGAGTCTGTGCTGAGGTGTGGGTCCCTGGATGACCCAACAAGGGTGGAGTATGTTGGTTGAGACAATCAGGGGAAGAGTCAATGGGTTAGAGGTTAAGAACTCTCAGGATCCAGGCAGGGAAAGCAAAACTAAGAGATACAAAAGCCCACAAGCTAAAGGTCAGGAGATGGGAGCTGGAAGGATATAGGAGATATGTCATCAATAATTTTGGAGTTTGCTGGAGCACGCTTAACTTGATTTTTATGTATACAATGGAGATGGATTGGTGTCAGGAACAATGAAGAAATGTTTGTTTAGTGAACTAATTGTGATGCAATAATGTAATCATGACAGTAGTGATATTATGTGATATAATAAACTGATGTGATTTTTATCTCTTTTTTATTTTTAATTGGAGCACAATTGCTTTACAATATTGTGTTGGTTTCTGCTGTATAATAACTTGAATCGGCTGTAAATATACATATTTCCCCTCCCTCTTGAGCCTCTCTCCTACCCCTCCCCCTTCCTTTTCTTGTGTGCATATATTTAATCTTGTGACATTTTCCCATCCATGCTCAGAAAATAAGAAGTAAATATTGCTGCATAAGTGGGCTGTCACTGGAAAAAACAATAATGATAATAATAAAATTATTATTTTTATTTTTAAAAAAAACCAGCTTAGGTGTAACAGAGAGAAGTTTGGGAGAAGACGAGGCCAGGAAGAATTCACCCCAACCCTCCTACCATAAGAGACTTCCCTGGTGGCTCAGATGGTAAAGCGTCTGCCTATGATGCAGGAGACCCGGGTTCGATCCCTGGGTCGGGAAGATTCCCTGGAGAAGGAAATGACAACCCACTCCGGTATTCTTGCCTGGAAAATCCCATGGACACAGTCCACAGGGTCGCAAAGAGTCGGACACGACTGAGAGACTTCACTTTGCTTTGCTTTTTCTCCTACCATATCCTGTGCTTCTTAAGTTGCTTCAGTCATATCTGATTCTTTGTGACTTTATGGACTGTAGCCAACCAGCCTCCATGGTCTGTCCAGACTTCCCTGATGGCTTAGATGGTAAAGAATCTGCCTGCAATGTGGGAGACCAAGGTTCAATCCATGGGTCAGGAAGATCCCCTGGAGAAGGGAATGGCAACCCACTCCAGTATTCTTGCCTGGGAAACCTCATGAACAGAGGAATCTGGTGGGCTGCAGTCCATGGGGCCGCAAAGAGTCAGACACCACTGAGCGAGTAACACTTATTTACTTACTTGCTCCTCTGTCCAAGGGATTCTCCAGGCAAGGATACTGGAGTGGGTTGCCCTGTCCTCCTCCAAGGGATATTCCTGACCCAGGGATTCAGCCAGAATCTCTTACATCTCCTGCATTGGCAAGGCATGTTCTTTACCTTTAGTGCACCTGGGAAGCATCATATCCTAGACCCCAGGAAACAAATCCACCAGACAATTCTCCAACTGTGAAGAGAAAGCAGTTGAAGGGTGTAGAATACAAAAGTTAGTCACCAGAAGGCTCCCTGCTCTCCTCAAGCTATGATTAGGAACAGAAACCCTAGAATTCTCAGGCAAACATAGACATCTAAAAGTGGAAGATACCCATGCTCACCTCCTGCCCGTAATTCTGAAAGGAGATTCACAAATGGCCCCCTCAGAGCTAAATCATAGGAACCCTATGGTATAGAATTATGCCAAGTTTGGTGCTAGATTATCTAAATATTTTCTAAAAACAATGTTGTATTAGAATTTATTAAAGAGAAAAAAATGACATTTAAATAATACCTTCAAGATGGAACAGCAAGTACTTGTGAGAAGTGGCAAACAAATTCAGCCAAGTAGCAAATAGAGAAAATGGTGTTTAGCAAACGCCTTATATGAATATGGATAAAATATTCAATCTTTCTTCATCAAGAGAAGTAAGGACATTTACTTTTGCTATTTCATAGGGTCCTGGAGAGGACCAGCAAAATGGGGTATTTAGGTTTCATGTTGCATGGGGTGCTCCGAGATTCTTGCATCTGTGGTTTGATGTAAATTTTTTTCTGTGAAATTTTTGGCCTTTATTTTTTCAAATATTCTTTCTGCATCATTGTCTCTTTCTTTTCATTCTGAGACTCCAATTACACATATGCTGGACTGTTTGATATTGTCACAGTTTTTGAATGCTCTGTTCTGTTTTTCTGCTTGTTTGTGTGCATTTTATTTGCTGGGTTTTCACTTTTTTCTCTTTGTGTCTTAATTTGAGTAATTTCTAATTCAAATTCATGGATTCTTTCCTTGGCTGTGTCAAATTTGGTGATGAGTCTGACAAGGGAACTCTTCATCTCCAGTGCAATCCTTTTTATTTCTTCTATTGCCATTTGACTCAGGATTTCCATCTGTTTGCTGAAATTTCCTGCTAATGTTCATATTTTTCACTGAATTCTTTATGTATTAACCATAGTTAAAATCCAACACTTCAGTCCTTTCTGATTTTGATACTGTGAAATGTTTCTTTTTCTCTTGACAACGTGTTGTTTTCTCTGTGTGTTTATAATTTTTTATTGAATACCAGTCATCTCATGCAGAGTAAGAGAAACTTGAGTAAATGTTTACTTACTCAAAAAAATGGGCACACATCTTGTTAGGACAATAATTTTGGGGTTGAAAAAATCTAGTTAGTTGTTAAGTGGGGCTTGGGTTTTGTTGTTGCTATCATCGCCCTTAAGCTATCATCGGAGAAGGCACTGGCACCCCACTCCAGTACTTTTGCCTAGAAAATCCCATGGATGGAGGAGCCTGGTAGGCTGCAGTCCATGGGGTCGCTAGAGTCGGACACGACTGAGCGACTTCACTGTCACTTTTCACTTTCGTGCATTGGAGAAGGAAATGGCAACCCGCTCTAGTGTTCTTGCCTGGAGAATCCCAGGGACGGGGAAGCCTGGTGGCCTGCCGTCTATGGGGTCGCACAGAGTCAGACACGACTAAAGTGACGCAGCAGCAGCAGCGAGCTATCATAAGCTTTCCTTTAAAAATGCCTCATGCTTAGGGTGGGAATTGTGGTGCAGGAGGGTTTTTCTCAATGTACATACTTGATCCTTATTGCTCATTTTCCTTGTGACACATGCTACATAGTGGGGATATTTATTCATGCCCTTTCACCTTTCCCAGTGGTATACATTCGTTGCTTGCTATTTGGTGTGTGTAAAGCTGGTGGAGAAAGGGCAAAGGGGTTTCTGGTGTAGCCCGTAGATGCTTTGTGCCTGGGCCTCCCTTTCCTTTCTGCATGTGCCAGAAAGGGACTGCTCCTCAGTCTAGGTACTAGCATAAACCACATAAAGTGGATCAGAGCCAGGGTTGGCCCATGATGAACAGGTAATGTGAGTGAGGAATACAGCTTTGTCATTGCAAGCCAATAAGACTTCAGGGCCTTCTATACTAAGTAATAATTTAGACTGAGATGACTAATGTAACTCTAGAACACTATATTTTTCCATTTAGATGATTATAAATATTTGTAGCTAATCACAGACTTAAAAAAATGTTTGTTATTTTTGGCTGTGCTGGGTCTTCATTGCTGTACTTGGGCTTTCTCTAGTTGTCTTGAGTAGGGTCCACTCCCTAGCTGTGATGCACTGGCTTGTCACCGTGCTGGCTTCTCTTGTTGCAGAGCACAGGCTCTGGGTGCCTGGGCTTCAGGAGTTACAGCATGTGGTCTCAGTAGTTGTGACTCATGGGCTTAGTTGCTTCTTGGCACATGAAATCTTCCCAGACCAGGGGTCAAACCCGTGTCCCCTGCATAGGCAGACAGCTTCTCATCCATTGTACCACCAGGGAAGTCCCAATCAAAGACTTATAAAGTTCATGGAAATAGTATATTTGGTTACCCAAATATTCTGATTACTAGAAAAACTGACCTCTTTAGAGTCTCTGTTTAAATAGTATACAGACAGAAAGTGGAGTAGGAGCATTGCAGTGGGACTACATTTTAAGTTAAAATATTTGTTTGATTTTTTAACTTCATTTCTTCTGTTTATAAAACAAGGGAGTTGAGCTAAAATCTGCTTCAAAGTTTGCAAACTTTGGACTAAATTTAGTCATTTCAACCTATGGGATGTGGAATACTGAGTGGATTTGTAAGGGTTTTTCATGTGCAAATAATCCTTGACCTTATTTGTAAATGACTAACTAATGTCTTTTCTATAATGTTATGATTTGAATTGCTTTCCCCCTCAAGAGGCCTGTTGATGTTTTAAGCCCTAGTACCTCAGAATGTGGTCTTAGCTGGAAATAGGGCCTTTACAGAAAGAATCTAGTTAAATTGAGACTGGGCTCTAATCCGCTATGACTGTCGTCCTTACAAAAAGGGAATATTTGGACACAGACACAATCACAGAGGGAAGATGATCTAAAGACACACAGGGAGAAGAGAGACATGTGACTGGAATGATGCATCTTCAAGCCAGGTTACTGCCAAGAATCCCAGATTCTGCTTGGTTTTTCCTTCTTGCATTTATAGTAAAATGCAAGGGGAGAGAGAAAAATTGAAGAAGGAATTCTGTTTTAAGACTGCAGCATAGAAGTTCCAACAGAATTCCCAGCTGGTTGTTCCACTCTGTGGATTTCAAACTCATGGCATCAACTCTTACCTGAATTCCCAGCCTGCTGATACACGTAAGTGTGTGACTCCTATTGCTTCTCGATCTTTTGGCTAAGATCAAGTGTCCTATGTGACTCCTTTCAGATCTATGTAAATGCTATAGTAATTAATATAAACAAATTCATGTTAGAACGTTATAGTTGCTTTTGTCCCAATGCAAGCACTGAACCCCATGGTCATGGGCTCTCTCCTGTATTCCTTTCACTGTAAAGTGGGTCCGTGCTCAGATGATATGTGGTGCCCACACTTGAAATGGTATTCCATACTTGAGAATCAGACTTTCCATAAGTCCCTGAATTGCTGGTTGGAGCTTAGTAAAGAAAGTCAATCCATAGAATTGACGTCTATCTCTGTGAGGATGGGTGCTGGTTCATCTAGGATGCAAGGAGCCTAATTCAGTCAGTTTGCTATGACATGGTCGCTTGGGTGTGACGTTCAGAGCCAACAGAATCTAGATCAGCCTTGGTAAAGGGGTTTCATGCTGTTTGGCTTACGTGTGGCCTCTATTTCTGCCTCTGTGGCTACTCTGTTTGTGCATCCATCATGCCAGTTCTTGGATGGCTGATTAAAAAGACTGGATTATGTCAACTCACTGCCTGTCTACTTTGTTTTCAATGCCTCTTCCATGGTGGTTGTTTCTGGTTTGCATCACTAGATGATACAAAACTTTTCATACCGTTTTTGGTCTTCCATGTATGTCCATTCACATGCCTCTATCCCAGACCTCCCTAACTCTAATTTTTGAGGCCTTTATATTAAGGTTCCTATAATCTGGTCAGGTGGTTAATCATTGCCCAGAAAGCTGTATATAATCTCACTTAGGACCACCTTTTTTCCCCCACAAAATATCCATGAATAGGTTCACTATTTATAGCTCAGAGTGAAGATTTTCCCTTTCTTCTTTCTTTCAAGTTCACCCCTGAATTTGGCTGAAATGCAACCGCACATTTCCCCCAGCAGACCCCTTGTTCATCAAGTTCTCAGAGAACCTAAACTGAAAACAATATGGTACCAAGAGTGGCTTGAGAAGATAGAGGTTTGGGGATTGGCTCACTTAGTGACGACGAGCTGGCAAGGAGGAAGACTTCTTGACTGGAATGTGGAGGACAGATAGTTCTGGTCACAAGATTGTGCCATGATTTCACTAGTGTGGACCTGGAAAGACACCCTAGTGGAAAAGAACACCTGGGTCTCAGTGGGCCTGGCATCTGGTGTTTAAATACCGTCACCTGGAGTGATAGGGAGTCCATCGTGCTCATGGTTATGAAGGAGCCCAGTTCTGAGACCACTCTCCTAGTGTCAGTGCTGGCCTGAGAGGGCGCCACCACTGCACTTCTTAGTGATGCTTATGCCCCTCACACTAGTGCTTTCTTTACGCCTTGAAGAATGGCAACAGGTCCAGGCTGTAGTGCAAGAAATCCTGCAGCTTGTGCAGATTCAATGAAGTTGTAATTGTCAGTGGTAGGAAAGAACGTAGTATAGAGTTTATGGTAAATCCTGTTGGAAAATTCACAGCACAGCCCCCAGGTTTTGGAGCAAGGCCGTGCCATCTGCCAAAGAAAATTATATACCTTTTGAGAAAGTCCCTTGTGTGTAACTGGGTTCTAGTAGAAACAGAAGTCTTGCTCAAGGGGGAGCAAAAGAACATACACCTGGCACTATTCATTATGGACTGAATTATGTCAGAACCATCAATTTTAAGTCAGGTGGTGTCAGGGATAATCCACTGTAAAGTGAAAATGGTACCTTCAGGATTGATCTTAATTGTGTAAATGATAAAGGGAAGGGAATAAAAGTAGATAGAATGAGCCTTTGGACCACTATGCAAATAGATATCTGAAAGCTACGAGGTGAAAAGGGGAAGGAAGGAGGATAAATAGGAAGAGCCTCAAATTATAGAGCAATTCTGAGAAAATGTTGCCCAGGCTGATGGGAACTCTAAGCAATGCTTGCTAGAGGCATATCATATCAAGTGAGAATGACCTGGCTCTAGTATCCCCACTGTGCTTGGTCTTTGGTTGGGATAAGCCCAACAAAATCTTCCCTCAGTGTGAACACTGTGCTGGATCTAAGGGGGGGTTGGCTGCAGGCTGCAATTAATCATGTTTCTTGCTGCTGCTACTGCTGCTAAGTCATTTCAGTCGTGTCCGACTCTGTGCGACCCCATAGACGGCAACCCACCAGGCTCCTCTGTCCCTGGGATTCTCCAGGCAAGAACACTGGAGTGGGTTGCTATTTCCTTCTCCAATGCATGCAAATGAAAAGTGAAAGTGAAGTCGCTCAGTCGTGTCTGACTCCTAGTGACCCCATGGACTGCAGCCTACCAGGCTCCTCCGTCCATGGGATTTTCCAGGCAAGAGTATTGGAGTGGGGTGCCATTGCCTTCTCTGATCATGTTTCTTAGAGAAAGTTATTTTGAATGGAGATTTAAGTGGTGTTTCTCTATTGCTACCATATCTACTAAACCATAGGACTTGATTTTCTCTTTCTCTAAGTTTTAGTACTCCCTCCTTCTGCAGAGTCCTAACATATGCTCTTCCCTTTGCTTGGGAAACTCTTCACCTTCCCATCACTCAAATGACTTCAGAATAGAGGTCAAATATCACTTCTCTATGGAGACTTTCTTTGTACCTTCAGATAAATTGGATTCCTTATGACATAATTTCATACCTTGCTTTACATTTTATCCATGGTATTTATCAACATTTGTAATTACATTCACAAAATAATTTTTTAAATGTCCTTACTAGGCTGTAAGCTCTGTAAAGGCATAGACTTTTCTATTCTGTATCCCTAATGCCTATCATGGGACCTGACATATAGAATGCTTTCAAGATGTGTTGAATGAGTAAATTAATGACTCAGTTGTCATCATTAATTTCAACCAATCTTTTTTTTTAATAACAAATTCTGAGAGCCTTAGGTTCATAAATCTGGATATAAATTACCATCTTTCTATGTATAGATGGAAGTACAGAACATTTCAATAAATTGATGCCAGGAAGTTATAATTTGTGAAATATAAAAAAAAAATGGCTCTTTTTCTTGAATATGAAGTTTAACAATGAGAAATATATTTATTTTCAGAAAAGTTTGCATATTTGGCTTCTTAGTTTTCAAGACTTTATAAGTGCATATTTAATTTAAAAATTCTAATAGTAAAAACAATGTGATCCATATAATTTAGTCACTGCTTATTATGTGTCATATATCATACTGTCTCCTGTATATATTATTTCACTAGATATTCTCAACATTATATATTAAGTATTATTATAAGTATCCTCATTTTGCAGGTGAAGAAATTAGCATTTAGTGAAGTCACATATTTGCTTAAGATGTCAGCCATGGCATGTTGTGGATCAAGGTTTAGATATATCACAGCAGTCTGACTCCAATGACTATGATTTTATTCACAATCCTATAACTGCTGAAAATTTTAATTTCTTACTCAAAAATTGAATTTTTCACTTTTATCTGGGTGGGGGGTATTATCTAAAGAATAGGAACATTTAACTCTTACCTAATTTGATCCTTCATTCAAGTCAGGTTTGAGTCTCAGATTCTCCTGAGCAGGTCAAAATCTCCCTTATGAGTACTAGACATTCCCTCCTCCAGCCTCTTACCCATTTCTCCACCTGGATATCTTTCTTATTTACTCCTCAATCATAGTATGTCCAAGGCCAAACAGTGTTAGAATTCCATATCACTCTATTTCCTTGGTTCTCTTTTTCAGTGATGTTGGTTCTATAGTGGTGAACATAGATGCCTTTATTGATTCAACTTTTTAATGAATGCTATTACCATATTCCCAGGCATCCAGGTTTGAAATCTCAAAACTACTCATTCCTTTCCCAAACAGTTCTTAATATGAGCTTCTAGCGGGTGGAAATATTGTTCAATGATCTCTCTCAGTGTATCCTATAAAGCATCTTGCATGGAATAAGTGCTGAAGAAGTAAAGGTAGAATATCTTCTTCCTGGCCCCAGGCATCCACTGGAGATAAAACAGGGTTAAATGCAACATAGTTCTCCAGTGAGAATTGTTAACTGCAGTGCATTTTACTTGGGTCAATGGACGTGTCAGTCAATTATTTGAAAAGAAATGTTATTTAAAAATGTTTGTATCTGGATATATATTGCCATGTTTTTAGGAAAGGGCACATGCTTCGAGTTAAAGAATCATTCCTCCTTGGAATTTTGCAATGTGGAGACCGTTATCTTTGAGAGCAATTTCAGTGAATAGTAGAAGAAAAATCAGATTTCAAACTGTTAAATGAGTGGGAACTGAGAAAATGGGAACAGAGAGAAGTAGCCTCAAAACATAAGGAAAAAATTAAGGTGGATATAAATCAAATGAATGTTATGTTTCAAGAAGAGAGAGAATGGAATTGGAGGGGGACTATTCGAGCTATATTCATTGGACATTTACTATATTCTGATCACTGAATCATGTACCTTACATAAATCAGGTATTAGATTTTGATCAAGTCAGATCTTGAAAACGATGAAATTGGGGAAGAGGCCTAAGGAAACAAAATGGGACTTTGGGCTTGTGTAGCATGAGGGATTCCTCATTCTCTGAGACTTGAAAGAGAGAAGAAAATAGAGGTTATGAATGAAGATGAGGGGAAACAGAGGCTAAATTGATTCATATAGATGATCTCAATTTTCAGTATGAAATATCAGACCTTGAACATTAGTGAATGGTAAATTTGAATGTCAAAGATTATCAATAACCTCAGATAGGCATATGACACCACGGTTATGGCAGAAAGTGAAGAAGAACTAAAGAGCCTCTTGATGAAAGTGAAAGAGGAGAGTGAAAAAGTTGGCTTAAAGCTCAACATTCAAAAAATGAAGATCATAGCATCTGATCCCATCACTTCATGGAAAATAGATAGGGAAACAATGGAAACAGTGAGAGACTATTTTCTTGGGCTCCAAAATCACTGCAGATGGCAACTGCAGCCATGAAATTAAAAGACACTTGCTCCTTGGAAGAAAAGCTCTGACCAACCTAGATAGCATATTAAAAAACAGAGACATTCTTTTGCTGACAAAGGTCCATCTAGTCAAAGCTATGGTCTTTCCAGTAGTCATGTATGGATGTGAGAGTTGAACTATAAAGAAAGTCAAGTGCTGAATAATTGATGCTTTTGAACTGTGGTGTTGGAGAATACTCTTGAGAGTCCTTAGACTGCAAGGAGATCAAATCAGTCAACCCTAAAGGAAATCAGTCTTGAATATTCATTGGAAGGACTGATGCTGAAGCTGAAACTCCAATCCTTTGGCCACCTGATGCGAAGAACTGACTCACTGGAAAAGATCCTGATGCTGGGAAAGATTGAAGGCAGAAGGAGAAGGGGCAAACAGAGGATGAGATGGTTGGATGGCATTACCGATTTGATGGACATGAGTTTGAGTAAGCTCTGGGAGTTGTTGATGGACAGGGAAGCCTGGCGTGCTACAGTCCATGGGGTTGCAAAGAGTCAGACATGACTGAGCAACTGAACTGAACTGAAATTTGAATGTGGGACTTGAGGAAATTGGGAAGATTTTGAAAACTACTGAGGTGCTTTTGTTCTTTAATTAGTAAGTAAGTAAGTATTAGTGGCTCAGTCATGTCTGATTCTTTGTGACCCCATGGACTGCAGCCCACCAGGCTCCTCTGTCCACGAGATTTTCCAGGCAAGGATACTGGAGTGGGTTGCCATTTTCTTCTCCAGGGGATCTTCCCAACCCAGGGATAGAACCAAGGTCTCCTGCACTGCAGGCAGATTCTTTACTGACTGAGCTACAAGGGAAGCCCATTCTTTAATTAACAAATAATTGTTAAACACTGATCATATAGGTACTGAGATTACATGGTCCTTGTTTTCTAGGAAGTTGTCACATTTAATACCTTATAAATTTCTGGAGGGTATGCAGCATGTTACACTCATTTACATATTTCCCCAAAATGCATAGCTTAATACTTTGAGCACAGTAAGTAAACATTAAGGTTTTAGGTCAACTGAATTAAAACAAACAAACAAACAAAAGTTTATTTTAAACAAAGCCCGAGGCTCTTGGGCCATGGACTGACTTGGTTGGAGTTCTTTACAACCAAACAATAGAGATCTGCCAGTTGAGAATATATCTTGCAATGTTTAGTAACTGAAAATACATTTGGAATGGATTTTTTCAACCTCAGTACTATTCATATTTGGATAAACTCTTTGGGGAGCTGCATTGTACACTGTGGGAAGTTTAGTGGTATTTCTAAATTCTCCTGTCTTCTGGTAGCATCCCCCAACTCCCACCTAGTCCTGATAAAAATATCTCCAGACGTTGTCAATGTCTTTTAGGAGGCACAATAACTCCAGATTGGGAACCCCTGATTTAGAGTTTCAATGATTAATTTATATAAAAATAATTCTACATTCAGTTTAGTTCAGTCACTCAGTTGTGTCCAACACTTTGCAACCCCATGGACTGCAGCATTTGCATCAATTCTTCAGTGCTCAGCTTTCTTTACTGTCCAACTCTCACATCCATACATGACTACTGGAAAAATCATAGTCTTGACTAGACCGACCTTTGTTGGCAAATAATGTCTCTTCTTTTTAATATGCTGTTTAGGTTGGTCATAACTTTCCTTTCAAGGAGTAAGCGTCTTTTAATTTCATGGTTGCAGTCACCATCTGCAGTGATTTTGGAGCTCTGCAAAATAAAGTCAGCCAGTGTTTCCACTGTTTCCCCATCTATTTGCCATGAAGTGATGGGACTGGATGCCATGATCTTAGTTTTCTGAATGTTGAGTTTTAAACCAACTTTTTCACTCTCCTCTTTCACTTTCATTAAGAGGCTCTTTAGTTTTTCTTCACTTTCTGCCATAAGATGATGCTTGTTCGCTCCAATTAGCAGCTCTAAATGGGAGGTTGCCCATGTTTCTTTGATCTTTCCCTTCCTTTGTTTAGCATTAGAGAGAGTGGGTCCTTACCACTGGTACTTTCTAGTGATTGGACCTATGTTCATAGTATACACAGTGAATTGGGTCAAATAATGTTGGATTTGGAACCAAAGGTCTAAGGTTTAAAACCAAATTAATTATAAAACTTTGGAATCACTTATTTTGTTCTTCCATTGTTATAGAGTTATTCTGATGATGATATATGAAGGATAGAACTTTGTAAACTATGACACACTGCGAAAAGGTGGGAATTAAAACTTCTCCTCCTGGTGCTTATATTAAAGATGATCCCTCATTTGAAGATAATGGATCAGGGACACTATTTAAAGAGAAGATTAAAATATTTGACATTTTTTTTAATGTGTTGGGGATTACAGAAAGTGAGAAATGTTGCTGAATTTTCTAGGGTTAATGAATGTGATAGTGAGGGAGTGATGGTGTCATATACTGAAGTAAGGATCATTGAAAAGGAGATTAAAAAAAATTGAGATGTGATTCATATAACATAAAATTCACCTTCTTAAACTGTACAAACCAGTGGTTTTTACTATATTCACAGTTGTGCAACTATCATTTTAAAACATTTCCATCACCCCAAGGATGCCTCATACCCTATTAGAAACCATTTCCCATCCCCTTCAACTCTACTCCCTGACAAAATATTTCTGCCTTTATGGATTTGAATATTTTGCAAATTTCATATAAATTATATCATGCAAGCTGTGTCTGGCTTCTTTTGCTTATTATAATGTTTTAAAAGTTCCTCTGTTTTATACCATGTATCAGAACTTCATTCATTTTTAGGCTTAATAATATTCTATTGTACAGATAAACTACATTTTGTTTACCATCAGTTGGTGGTTACTAAGATTGTTTCTGCTTTTTGGCTATTCTGAATAATCCTCCTATAGATGTTTGTGTACAAATTTTTGTGCACATATTTGTTTTCATTGTTTCAAGTGACTACCTAGGAGTTTAACTGCAAGATCATATGGCATCTCTATTTTCAAAATTTTAGGAACAGCCAAACTATTTTCCAAAGTGGCATGAAAGAGTAATTGAAGAAAAAATTTGAGAGTTAATTTGGTTTTGTACATGTTGAATTTGAAGTGTTTGCAAGACCTACAGAAGGCTATTTTGGGGAGACTGACAATTATATGTGTCTTAGACTTAGTAGAAAAGTATGAATTAGAGATGCAGATTTTGTAGAACTAAGATAGGAGAAAGCAAGAGCTCATCCAGGGAGAGTATTTTGAGAGAAAATAGCAGGGAAATAAAGACATGGGCATAAGGAAGAACTACATCTCTAAGGCCAATTTAGATAAGTATGAGCAGATTGTATGAGGGATGACAGGAAAAGGGGAGATGAATTAGGACTTGTCAGGTAATCGCTCAGGGTTTTCTTTGGGTAGTGAGAAGATCTGCACATGGGGAACAATTTCACTGGCAGAGATGGGTATACAGAAAGCAGAGAATGGCATCCTGATATAAGATTTTAGATCTTGAGGGATAAGGAGGAGTCTACTAAGCAGAGGAGTGTGGGAAAGACTTTCCAAGCATAAGAAACAGTGTGTGTACAGGCACAATAGTTTAAAGTATCTGATGAGTTCAAGATAATTAAACAACATTCATTTGGTGGTTATTTTATGTGGGCACTGTACTAAGTGCTTAAGTGCTTCATCAGATGAACTCATTTACACCTTTTGACAGCTTTCAATCTAGAGATGAGGAGGTAGACTCAATGGTATTATATAATGAGCCAGGGCTACATAGCTGGAGAATGGTAAGGCCCCGCTATGAACTGGTAATTTGATTCCAGAGCTATACTCTTACATGGTACAGTAACTCATCTACCTTCTTGTAGGTACCAGGTATTAAGCTACCAGTATTCCTCATCAGTGTTTCACTCCTGGTAGCTGATTGTCTTCACATGGTGCTGTGATGGCTCTTTGGTACGCTCTTCATCCTTCTTCAATCTAGAACAGGGATCCTGAAATGTCAGATTCATTTGGGAAGTACCCCTTAAGTGAGTGTGCTCCACTCAGTCTGGTTGGATAGTATCACCAACTCAAAGGACAAAGGACTTGAGTGTGAGCAAACTCTGGGAGATAGTGAAGGACAGGGACGCTTGGCATGCTGCAGTCCATGGGGTTGCAAAGAGTCAGACATGACCTAAGGACTGAGCAACAACAACAGTCTGGCTACTATAATAGATCTGTCATAAGTTAATCATTACTGAGAATTCTCAGATACTCAAATTGAAAGATAGCCCTTCCTAACTTTCCAAGTTTAGTTGCTGAAATAGTAGAAAATATTAAAGATTGGTTATTCTGGCTAGACTGGACCTTATACTGGACCTAAAGTATGTGTGTGTGTTTCTTTCATGCTTATTGAGCATCATTCATATACTAGGTGCTTTCACTGAAATTACTTATTTTCTTTTCAAAATATCTTTATGATATGTGACAGGCTATTCCATTTTGACATAAGAAAAAATTTAAAATCAGAAAACTTAAATAACTTGATCCAGTTCATGGGACTGGTAAAGACAAAAAATTAAGCCCAGATATTCAACATTCAAGTCCAGGGCCGTTTCCAGTATCCCAGACAATCTATCCTAGGGAAATGTTTGACAAAAAGATTAATCCATTACTAGCTTTCCATTAGTATATTCTTCATTTTCATGATGTGCAAAGACTTGTCTAAGGCTACCTATGAGAAAGTTCCAAGCTACTCACTGGTTACACTTCATACTGGGACTTATGTGTTTGGAAAGAAATTTTAAGTTTGAATTCTTCCTTCTCTAATATGCAAATGTGCCATCATGTGGTCTGAGACTACATCTGTTAAAGGATCATGGACCTTTCTGGCAGAGGAAAATAAGCCCCAACAGTTGGAGCTGCAAGCCATCTGTCTTTAGCTATTTCACATTTTATCAAAAATCATCAGCATACTTAGAAAATAGCAGTGACCAACTGATATTACTAAAATTTAAAGTATGATTAGATGGAATCCCCAAACTGTTTGTTCAGAGATAAGATATGTATCTTTTGATATTTTGGAAGAACATGAAGAATTATGGAAGATAATCATATTGCAAAGCTATTACAGAATATTTGACAGTTTTATGGAAGAAAATAGGTTTATATACAAATATTTTATAGGTACAGAGTCTTAATTATTTACACTTGAAATGTAATTTAATTAGAGACCATTTCTCTGAATTCCTTTGTCTTATAGGTGAGAAAAATGTAACCAAGAGAGTTTAAATTGCTTGTTTGAGATAATAAAGCACTGAAAGAAAGAAAAGTGAAAGTGAAATAGCTCAGTCATGTCCAACTCTTTGCGACCCCATGGACTGTAGCCCACAGGGCTCCTCCGTCCATTGGATTCTCCAGGCAAGAATACTGGAGTGGGTTGCCATTTCCTTATCCTATGATGTGAAAAGAGAGAGTCATATAATTATTATTATTATTATTACTAATACAAATAGCTCCAATTTATTTCATATGATTTTAAGGAGTTTACATATATTAATTTAGCACACCAAGTCAAGGTGGTGAATATTATCATTGCCATTTTACAGAGGAAGACTAAGGGTTATGGTAATTAATCAATTTACAACATGGACTCTATACAGATGTGTAGAATGCTACAAATAAATAAGCAAATAAATAAATGATGAAGAAGTAAAAGCTCTTCCTTGGATTAGAGGGCCATCTCATAAATGCGGAAGGAATGATGAAATCAGAAAAATCACCATTTAGCAAGCATATTATTCATTGATGATGGTACATGATAGTGCAAGTGGGTGAAACAGTAGAGACTAAGATATTTACCTAGACCACAGAGTTTTGTCTGGTAAGATACTTATGATTACAGACGACAAAATAACAATATTTTTACAGTGAAGAAACCTAGCGCATACCAACTGAGCCAGTGATCAAGGTTAATATTTATATGAATAGGATGAATAATATCCTGTTCCTCCTGACCTTATGCACCAAGAATGACACAGCATCATGTCTGGGGTATTCCTGTCAAAAATGCATAACCGGAAACATGTATCATCATGTGAAAACTCAAAAATGAGGGGCATTCTAAATTATATCTGACTTGTTTTTTTCAAAAATGTCAGTGTTGTGAAAGACAAAAACAGGACAAAGCATGTGACCCAGGATTTTCTTTTGATAGAAAGGACAATTTAGGAATAAGTGGAAAAATATGAATGCCATCTGAAAGTTAGATAATAGATTTAGATCAGTGTTGATTTCCTGATTTTTTTATTTATACTATGGTTATGTAACAGAATGTTTTTGTTTGTAGAAAAAACACACTGAATTATGAATGGTCATTATGTTTGTAACTTACTTTCAAATTGTTCAGAAAAGTGTGGGAATGCATGTATATGAATGATAAAACAAGTGTGGAAACATGATAACGTCCAAAGACTCTGGGAGAAGGCCCTAGGGAATTCTTTGTCCTCTTCCTTGTACCATTTGTGTTACGTATTATTTGCACTATTTAAGGAAACTTAATATATTTTCCTAAAATCTAAAATCACATCCATACCAGTGACGATAACAGTTTACATTCCCACCAACAGTGTAGAAGGGCTCCATTTTCTCCATACCCTCTCTAGCATTAATTGCTTGTAGATTGTTTTTTTGTAGATTTTTTTATGATGGCCATTCTGACCAGTGTGAGATGATACTACATTATAGTTTTAATTTTTTTATTGTTCAGTTTCTCAGTCATGTATGACTCTTTGCAACCCCATGGACTGCAGCATTCCAGGCTTCCCTGTACTTCACCGTCTCCCAGAGTTTGCTCAGTCTCATGTCCATTGAGTCAATGATGCCATACAATCATCTCATCCTCTGTGGCCCCCTTCTCCTCCTGCCCTCAATTTTTTCCCAGCATCAGGGTCTTTTCCAATGAGTCAGCTCTTCACATCAGGTGGCATTTCTCTAATAATTAGTGATAGCATCTTTCATGGTTAAACGTCTGTATGTCTTCTTTGGAGAAATGTCTATTTAGATTGTTAAAAAATTAAATCATGTCAGAAAGAAGTTAGGAGAAAAAGAAATTTGCAACACGTCACGGCCTTAGGTCTGGGACACTAAGCCCTACCTGCCAGAGTTCAAAGTCTCTCCCTCCTCAAGCATCAGAGGGTGCGTTAAGCACTCATGAATGCTGCGTATTGTCTCATCTTGACAGAGGGGCTCTTACCTCACCCATGAATCCTCTAAATTTTACTGTGAGGCAAAGAGTTCTACTTATCTAGATTTATCTCTCTCCTATAATTTCACTAACAGTGACCCTTAACTTTATCAGACAGTGCAGTTCAGATGTGAAATCGGAACCAATTAATTGCCCCGGGTCAATCTCACTTTCCTCACCTGAAAGAGGGTATGATAACATCTATATCAAGAACTGTTGTGAGGGTTAAAAGTAATCATGATAATATACTTATATTTTGAAAACATATGATAGTCTTTGAAAACTATTTTAGTTGTGCTTTCATTTTCCCTTGGGTGTCTACCATGATAAGTAGAAGGTCTAGGGAATAGACTGGGTGATGACCAAATTTTTCCAAAGGTTAAATTATACCAAACTGTCTTCTCTAGTTTCCTGGTTCTGTAAGGAAAGTGTTATGTACTCTGTGGCAAACGTTGCAGGAGGGACATGAGATCTCGGAGAAGGCGATGGCACCCCACTCCACTGGAAAATCCCATGGACAGAGGAGCCTGGTGGCCTGCAGTCCATGGGGTCGCTAAGAGTCAGACACGACTGAGCGACTTCACTTGCACTGTTCACTTTCATGCATTGGAGAAGGAAATGGCAACCCACTCCAGTGTCCTTGCCTGCAGAATCCCAGGGACAGGGGAGCCTGGTGGGCTGCCTTCTATGGGGTTGCACAGAGTCAGACATGACTGAAGCGACTTAGCAGCAGCAGCAGCATGAGATTGAGTTCACTTAGAGCAAAGGAACTACGTAGAATCAGAGGGTGCCTATTTTCTAAAAGTTCTTTATGCTTATATTGCATGTTTACAGGATGTAAGAAGAGATCAAGAATCTGTTCTCTGATAGTATTTTTGAGTAAAGAGATGTCAAGTATATCTTAAATGGCAACAGGCTTATCATTGAAAAAGGAACATTGTGTTTGGAATTTGAGATTGTCAAAAATGATTATAAAATACATGTTCCACAGTGAAATAAAATGAAAAATGAAGAGGATATTGGAGAACATCCTTAAAGGTCATGTATACCAACCTCCTGGAGAAGGAAATGGCAACCCACTCCAGTATTTCTGCTTGGAAAATCCCAAGGGGAGAGGAGCCTGTGGGCTATAGTCCATGGGGTCACAAAGAACTGGATACAGCCAAGCACATGGCTCACACATACGAACTTACATGCTTTAGACTTGAGAAAGGCAGATGCAGAGAGGGGAAATAACATGCTATGGCTGCAGAGTTATTTAGTGAATAATAGGATGAGATTTGTTCTCTTGACATTTAGACATATTAAAAAGGAGAGACATTACTTTGCCAACAAAGGTCCATCTAGTCAAAGCTATGGTTTTTCCAGTAGTCATTTATGGATGTGAGAGTTGGACTATAAAGAAAGCTGAACACTGAAGAATTGATGCTTTTGAACTGTGGTGTTGGAGAAGACTCTTGGGAATCCCTTGGACTGCAAGGAGATCCAACCAGTCCATCCTGAAAGAAATCAGTCCTGAATATTCATTGGTAGGACTGATGCTGAAGCTGAAACTCTAATACTTTGGCCACCTGATGTGAAGAACTTACTCATTTGTAAAGACCCTGATGCTGGGAAATATTGAAGGCAGGAGGAGAAGGGGACGACAGAGGATGAGATGGTTGGATAGCATCACCGACTCAATGGACATGAGTTTGAGAAAACTCCAGGAGTTGGTGATGGACATGGAGGGCTGGCATGCTGCAGTCCATGGGGTCGCAAAGAGTCGGACACGACTAAGTGACTGAACTGACTGAACTGATTGGTTGACTGACATTTAAACAATGACATTTAAACTGCAGAAAGGTGGTTTTGTGTTCCTTTGTGTCTTGGTGAGTTTTTCTAAACCACTGAAAGTGACTGGAGGAATTTCTATTTTTTGTATCTCTAGTATGGTGGACTAGATATACAGAGTAAACCCCCACTTAAAAATTTAAAAAACCTAGTAAATAAAATGTAAAAGAAAATTGAATGCACCATTGAAGTAGCAAGAAAACAAGAATTCCTCAGGGGTAAAAAGAAGTTAGAGCAGGAATCCAGGATATTAAGCTAGTAAGGTTTTAAGACAAAAATACAAGGAAATTACACAAGATGTTATGTTATTCATTAATGCTGATCTTTGAATTTTTCTAATTCTCTGACTTCTTGGTACATTGTAAGATCATACTTTCTGGATCGCCATGTAAACAATTCTGCAGAGTGACTTGTGAGGAGAAATGACATGTGTCTCTTCCGGGCTGAGCATTTAATTCTCAATGAGACCCTCCAACACCCTCTTTCTTTTTTTCTAGGATGATTGGCAATATTCTAAATACTGTCTTTTTTGTCTATCTAGGTTTTGGAGTAAAACTGATAAGTAACAGATGGAGTCAACTCTTATAGAACATATGGTGGAGGTGAAAAGAAACACAAATCAAAATCATAAAGCCTTGTTTCGAAAGCATTAGGATTTCACTTTGTTTCTGCAGCATATTCTAGCCTATCCTAATACAGAGATAATAGAGTTAATAATATCAGTGGCAATAAAAATAATACTAGCAAATATTAAGGCAACTGTTAACACGTGCCAGGCACTTTCTAGGTGCTTTGTGCTGTGCTGTGCACAGGTGCTCCATTGTGTCCGACTCTTTGCGACCCCGTGGACTGTAGCCCACCAGTGCTTTACATCTGCCAGTTAGTCTTCTCAATAACTGTATGAAGTAGATATTATTATTATTATCACTTTATTTATAAGGAAAGTGAGACCATAAAGTTTAAATAATTTGCTTGAAGTCACAAAGTAAATGATGAAATTGATACTTCTCACAGTAAAAAGGAAAATTATCCCTATTAAGAAAGTCTAGTGTGCAATCACACATACAGATATTGATACATATGTTGTTGTTCAGCCACTAGGTCGTGTCTGACTCTTTGTGACGCCATGGACTGTAGCATGCCAGGCTCCTCTGTCCTCCACTATCTCCCAGAGTTTGCTCAGATTCATGTCTATTGAGTCAGTGATGCCATTCAACTATCTCATTCTCTGCCGCCCCCTTCCCTTTCTTCTGTCAATCTTTCCCAGCATCAGGGTATTTTCCAGTGAGTTGGCTCTTCACATCAGGTGGCCAAAGTACTGGAGCTTCAGCTTAGCATCAGTTCTCTCAATGAACATTAAGAGTTGATTACCTTTAGGATTGACTGGTTAGATCTCTTTGCTGTCCAAGTGACTCTCAAGGGTCTTCTCCAGCACCACAGTTCAAAAGCATCAATTCTTTGGTAATCAGTCTTCTTTATGGTCACATTCTCATGTCTGTACATGACTACTGGAAAAACCATAGTTTTGACTATACAGACCTTTGTTGGCAAAGTGATGTCTCTGCTTTTTAATATGCTGTTTAGGTTTGTCATAGCTTTCCTTCCGAGGAATAAGCATCCATATGAGGATATATCTAAATAAAGAATGATTAAATAAAGGTACAAAATAATTATTGGGAGGGTTATAAAAAACAAAATGGAACTAAAATATCAGACAAAGAATAGAAAACTGGATGTTTGCCAATGTTTAAAAATAGGACAAATATATAAATATTTTTAAACTTTGTCATATATCCAGTAAAACATTTCTAGAGTAACCACTATGAAGTTAGCTACAAAGTGTATACTTTCCAAATTTGAGAATGTTAAAAAATAAGAATAAAGTCTCAATGTAAAGGGAGACAAAATGGGGAAAAATGGAAAAAAGTAGAAAAATAAATAAAAATTAGGTGGTAGAAATCAGAATCTTACTAGTGATTGTGGTTTTATTTAAGGGGACTTAGCACACCATTTACAATACAAAAATTTTAATGTCTGCTATTCTTGATATCAAAATTAAAGTTAGTAGAAGAAAAAAGAATTATATATTATTTCTACTTATATGTTAAAGCCCTAACAAATTATCAGCAAAAATAAATCAGCAATCTGAAAGTATATAATACATCATGGACAATTAAATTTTTTCAGACTGTTAGGTTTAATATAAAACAAATTAAGATAAAGTTATTATATTAGCATATGATTCAAAGGGAAACATGAATGTTCTTTTCAATGGATATCAAAGAAGCAGTTACTAAATTTCAGTATTTGTGAGTGACAAAAACTAGGATCAGAAGGAACATTTAATAGAGAAATATTGAAATATATATAAAACAAAAATGCTTATCGCAACTACTTCCTCTTAATGATTTCCTGGAAGTCCAGGACAAGAGAAATACATAAATGCATAAACACAGAAAAGGAAAACACCGTTTTGCCATCATTATTCATACATCCACTCCTGCACTTCAAACAGGGAATATTGCAATGGGAATTTCTCCAAACAAGAACACTGGAGTGGGTAGCTATTCTCTTCTCCAGGGAATTTCCCTGACCCAGGGATTGAACCTGGGTCTCCTGCATTTCAGGCATATTCTTTACCATCTGAGCCACCAGGGAAGCCCCAATCAGAAGTAATATAATCTTAGAGAATTGCATTACGTTTCTGTGCATTACCAACAAGAGTCAGAAAATTTAATATTAAGATGATATCATTAAAAATCATTTATTTATTTTTGACTGTGTTAGTTCTGTGTACAGGCCTTCTCCAGTTGCTGCGAGTAGGGGTTATTCTTTAATTATAACATGTAGGCTTCTCATTGTGGTGGTTTCTCTTTGCAGAGCATGGGCTCTAGGCAAGTGGGCTCTAGGCACATGGGCTTCGTTGTTCTGCAGCATGTGGGATCTTCCTGGAGCAGGGATGAAACCTGTGTCCTCTGCATTGCAGGCAGATTCTTTACCACTGAGCTACCAGGGAAGCCCTAAAATGATATCGTTTATAGTAACAATAACATATTTACTTTCTATACACATACCCATATATATAGATACATAAGATGAAATCTAAGATTTTCAAGATTTAGAGAAAAAATTATAAAACAATTTAAAAGCATTCAAGAAGATCTAAACTAAAAGGAAGATATACCATGTTTATGTATTTTAAAATTTCAAAAGTTTAAAATTGTCAAGTTTACTCAAATTTATCTACTCCTGTGAAACTTTTACCAAGGCTTTTGTGCAACTTGAAAAATTGATTCTAAAATTCTAAATTGATTATAAGTTTTTATGAAGGAGAAAAAGCTAAGAAAAGCCTATCCATACCTGAGGAGGGAGAAAAACAGAAAGTAAGGGACCTATTAGGTATCAAAATTCTTACATAAAGTGCTAATAATTAAAAGTGTAGTTTTCATCTTTTTGTTGTTCAGTTGCTAAGTGGTGTCTGATTCTGTGACCCCATGGATGGCAGCATGCCAGGATCCTCTGTCCTCCACTATCTCCTGGAGTTTCCTCAAATTCATGTCCACTGAGTCAGTGATGCTATCTAACCATCTCATCTGCTGATGCCCCCTTCTCCTCCAGCCCTCAATATTTCCCAACATCAGGGTCTTTGCTGATGGGTTGGCACTTCGTATCAGGTGGCCCAAGTATTGGAGCTTCAGCATCAGTCCTTTCAATGAATATTCGGGGTTGATAACCTCTAGGATTGACTGGTTTAATCTCCCTGCAGTCCAGGGGACTCTCAAGTCTTCTCCAATACCATAGTTTGAAAGTTTTTGTTTGAAAACAGGCAAATAAATCAATGAAATTTGAAAATAAATTACATAACAACTCACAAACATATGAAAACTTGATATATAACAAAATGTGCAGTGCAATCATTGTGTAAAGAAGAGATTACTTAAGTAGTGATACTGTATGAAGCAGCATCTATATTAGAAAAAATTAAATTGGATTTGTATCTTTCTACATGCAAAATTCAATCCCAGTTAGATTAAATACTTAAATTTGAAGAAGTACTATCAAATTTTAGAAGGTAATATAAAAGAATATCTATGTGACCTTGGGGCAAGGGATGCTTTTAAAAACAAGATGCAAAAACGCTATCATAAAAACAAAATTATATAAAATTTATAAAACCATTTAACCATTTTGTAAAATATACTATTTGTATTTGCTAAAAAAGGAAAATTTTCATCTGCTGCTGCTGCTAAGTCTCTTCAGTCGTGTCCGACTCTGTGCAACCCCAGAGACGGCAGCCCACCAGGCTCCCCCGTCCCTGGGATTCTCCAGGCAAGACACTGGAGTGGGTTGCCATTTCCTTCTCCAATGCATGAAAGTGAAAAGCGAAAGTGAAGTCGCTCAGTCGTGTCTGACTCTTCGAGACCCCATGGACTGCAGCCTACCAGGCTCCTCCGTCCATGGGATTTTCCGGGCAACAGTACTGGAGTGGGTTGCCATTGCCTTCTCCAAAAATTTTCATCAGCTAATGTCAAATTTTGATAAATAAAATGTCTTATACCTCTGTTGGTAGGTATTTACACTATACAAACTATTTGGAAATCAATTTAGAATTTAGAATCCTCTCCTAAAATCAGACTTTACAAAGAAGCAATTCATCTCCTTTACAGAAATTCTTACACATGTGCATGAAGAGTCAAGTCCAAATACATTCATTAGTACATAATGGCCAAGAGAGGTAAAAACAAAATAAATAAGCCAAAGCAACAACAACAAAAACCACCAAAGGAGAAACAGCTCCATTGACAAGACACAGCAGTAAAAAATTGAATCAACAAGAGGTACATACATATTGAATGGCAGAACTCACATAATATGATTCCATTTACACAAAATACTAACAACACACTGTTTAAGAATATATAAATAATTTGTAAAAACTATCAAGGAAGGAACAGGAATATCATACAATTCAGGATAATGATCTTCATTAGGAAATAGTGTAAAGAATGAGATCAGAGAGAAGCATAGGAATTATCAAGTCATTGTGTAATTGTGTACCGCATTGTGGTAATGTGCGTGTGTTTTAAGTTAGATGATGGTTATGTGAATGTTTATTTCTTAACTTACACTTTTGTTATAAATATTCAGATTGGAGAATTTGAAATTTACCCGAATCTTCTGTGTTTCTTTTTACCAAAAACCTGAGCAAGGTTTTGTCATGTTAAAAGCTCACACTAAAAAGTATTTCTCATTTAGTATTTATTCAGGATATCAGATGAATGATGATCTGCTTTAGATTCGGCAAATTTATCTTTTAGTCAAAGTTATTCATCTCTGGTATCTTAAAAAGAATAAATTTCCCTTCTCATAGAATTGAAAGTGATTTGCTATAACCACATTGGAAATGGAATCTGAAATTGAGGGGCCTCCAGTATGGCCTATTTGGTGGAATTTCTCCTCATTCTCATTGGCTCATTCTCACTCAACTCTGAATCACATCAGCTCTTATGCTAGCAGCACCATCACCAAGCCTGTCCTTTACCATAGTCAATAGTGAGTCATTGATTGCAAGACCCCCAAATGAATAGATTTCCAACCAGATGATATGAATTTGTGGCTTTGCCTTTCCATTTACTACCTAGTGGCTTGATCAAAATTTACGTAAGGTGGAGTGGAATAGTGACAAGATGTAAAGTCAGAGATCAGCAAGAGAAGAGAACCTAATACACATTTATTAGATTCTTATACTGGGCACTGTGGTAGACAGAATAGTGACTCCACAGAGAGGTCCATGTATTGATCCATGAAGCCTGGGAAGAGTTATCTTACATAGCAAAGGGACTTTGCAAATGTGACTAATGATCTTGAGATGGGAAGAGTATCATGTATTATCAGGTGGGTCTATTGTAATCACAAGCGTCCTTATAAGAGGGAGGTAGGTGTTGGTTTCGGGGGGAAAGTGTGATAGTGGAGGGAGAAGTCAGAGTGAGGCCATTGTTGAAAGGTCTCCTTGAGCCAAAAAATGAACAGCCTTTAGAAGCTGGTGAAAGTAAGAGGTGGAGTTCCTCCTAAAGCCACCAGAAGGTATGCCGCCCTCTCGACTGCTTCATTTTAGCCAAATTAGAGTCATTTTTGAACTTCTAATCTCCAGCTCAGTAAGGTAACAAATTAGTGTTGTTTTGACTCAATGGACGTGAGTCTGAGTGAATTCAGGGAGTTGGTGATAGACAGGGAGGCCTGGCATGATGCGATTCACAGAATCGCAAAGAGTCAGACACAACTGAGAGACTGAACTGAACTGAACTGAAGCCACTGTTTGTGATAATGTGTTGTAATAAATAGGAAACACCACCTCTAATGGTCTCTGAAAAACCCTGTAGTCTTCATCATTTGCCCAACTATTGCTGTTCAGTTCAGTTCAGTCCCTCAGTCGTGTCCAACTCTTTGCGACCCCATGAATCACAGCTCGCCAGGCCTCCCTGTCCATTACCAATTCCCAGAGTTCACTCAAACTCATGTCCATTGAGTTGGTGATGCCATCCAGCCATCTCATCCTCCGTCGTCCCCTTCTCTTCCTGCCCCTAATCTTTCCCATCATAAGAGTTCTTTCCAATGAGGGACTGAACTGAACTG
>NW_011494529.1:3297513-3307100 GCF_000754665.1 Bison bison bison
GGCCAAAGTATTGGAGTTTCAGCTTTAGCATCAGTCCTTCCAATAAACACCCAGGACTGATCTCCTGTAGGATGGACTGGTTGGATCTCCTTGCAGTCCAAGGGACTCTCAAGAGTCTTCTCAAACACCACAGTTCAAAAGCATCAATTTTTCGGCGCTCAGCTTTCTTCACAGTCCAACTCTCACATCCATACATGACCACTGGAAAAACCATGGCCTTGACTAGATGGACCTTTGTTGGCAAAGTAATATCTCTGCTTTTGAATATGCTATCTAGGTTGGTCATAACTTTCCTTCCAAGGAGTAAGCATCTTTTAATTTCATGGCTGCAGTCACCATCTGCAGTGATTTTGGAGCCCCCCAAAATAAAGTCTAACACTGTTTCCACTGTTTCCCCATCTATTTGCCATGAAGTGATGGGACCAGATGCCATGATCTTCGTTTTCTGAATGTTGAGCTTTAAGCCAACTTTTTCACTCTCCACTTTCACTTTCATCAAGAGGCTTTTTAGTTCCTCTTCACTTTCTGCCATAAGGGTGGTGTCATCTACATATCTGAGGTTATTGATATTTCTTCCAGCAATCTTGATCCCAGCTTGTGCTTCCTCCAGCCCAGCGTTTCTCATGATGCACTCTGCATAGAAGTTAAATAAGCAGAGTGACAATATACAGTCTTGACGTACTCCTTTTCCTATTTGGAACCAGTCTGTTGTTCCATGTCCAGTTCTAACGCTTGCTTCCTGACCTACATGCAGATTTCTCAAGAGGTAGGTCAGGTGGTCTGGTGTTCCCATTTCTTTCAGAATTTTCCATAGTTTATTGTGATCCACACTGTCAAAGGCTTTGGCATAGTCAATAAAGCAGAAATAGATGTTTTTTCTGGAACTCTCTTGCTTTTCCCATCATCCAGCAGATGTTGGCAATTTGATCTCTGGTTCCTCTGCCTTTTCTAAAACCAGCTTGAACATCAGGAAGTTCACAGTTCACATATTGCTGAAGCCTGGCTTGGAGGATTTTGAGCATTACTTTACTAGCGTGTGAGATGAGTGCAATTGTGCGGTAGTTTGAGCATTCTTTGGCATTGCCTTTCTTTGGGATTGGAATGAAAACTGACCTTTTCCAGTCCTGTGGCCACTGCTGAGTTTTCCACATTTGCTGGCATATTGAGTGCAGCACTTTCACAGCATCATCTTTCAGGATTTGGAATAGCTCAACTGGAATTCTATCACCTCCACTAGCTTTGTTCGTAGTGCTGCTTTCTAAGGCCCACTTGACTTCACATTCCAGGATGTCTGGCTCTAGGTGAGTGATCACACCATTGTGATTATCTTGGTCATGAAGCTCTTTTTTGTGCAGTTCCTCTGTGTATTCTTGCCACCTCTTAATATCTTCTGTTTCTGTTATATCCATACCATTTCTGTCCTTAATCGAGCCCATCTTTGCATGAAATGTTCCCTTGGTATCTCTAATTTTCTTGAAGAGATCTCTAGTCTTTCCCATTCTATTGTTTTCCTCTATTTCTTTGCATTGATCGCTGAGGAAGGCTTTCTTATCTCTCCTTGCTATTCTTTGGAACTCTGCATTCAGATGCTTATATCTTTCCTTTTCTCCTTTACTTTTCACTTCTCTTCTTTTCACAGCTATTTGTAAGGCCTCTTCAGACAGGCATTTTGCTTTTTTGCATTTCTTTTCCATGAGGATGGTCTTGATCCCTGTCTCCTGTACAATGTCATGAACCTCCGTCCATAGTTCATCAGGCACTCTGTCTACCAGATCTAGTCCCTTAAATCTATTTCTCACTTCCACTGTATAATCATAAGGGATTTGATTTAGGTCATACCTGAATGGTCTAGTTGTTTTCCCCACATTCTTTAATTTAACTATTGCTGTAGTGACCGGAGAAGGCAATGGCACCCCACTCTAGTACTCTTGCCTGGAAAGTCCCATGGACAGAGGAGCATGGTAGGCTGTGGTCCATGGGGTCGCTAAAGTTCGGACACGACTGAGAGACTTCACTTTCAAGCATTGGAGAAGGAAATGGCAACCCACTCCAGTGTTCTTGCCTGGAGAATCCCAGGGATGGGGGAGCCTGGTGGGCTGCCGTCTATGGGGTCACACAGAGTCGGACACGACTGAAGTGACTTAGCAGCAGCAGCAGTAGTGACCAGTAATGACTAGTTTTGAGGAGCTGTAACCAGATAGGCTTCACCCCTCATATATCTTACTGAAGGTGTCTCTGATGCCTCTGGGAACTTCCTGAGAGACATATCAACCTGGAAATGAGTGAGCTAGAGTTGCTTTTGCCTGTGGCGGAAGGGGAAGGTTGCTGATGAGTAAATACTTTCCTTTTTTCCCTTTCAATTATAAGTGATATTAAAGATAACGACAAAAGATAACCTCTTAAAAATGGCAGCAATATGTAAAATATTTGTAAAAAATAAGATGGAGTCTCATATAAAGCATAGTAATTTAAACCATACAAAAATGAGAAGTAGAGAGAGAATGTCTCTACATTTAATTTTTGACACTGTAATTGGACACATTATTTTTTTCAAATGGAGAAACGCATTTTACTCAAATGTTAAGAAATATCCAGTGTTGTTAGTTGCTAAGTAGTGTATGACTCTTTGCCACCTCACAGTTTGCAGTGCACCAAGCTTCCTTCCCTGTCCTTCACTAGCTTGTGGAGTTTGTACAAACTCATGTCCATTGAGTCGATGATGCCATCTAACCATTAAGCATAATAGTTTCAATAAATGTGTTTAAATTAAAAAAAAGTTCTAAGATTCATTTCATAAGACTCCAGGGAAAGAAAGTTAGGCACCAGTCATCTGCACTAGTGACCAACTCGATAATATTCTTGTACTGGTTTTCCCTTCTTCCCTGTACTCCTCCCTGAACACTTACCCATGTGCTAGTAGATCAATTCCAGAATAAACCATATGCATGCCTCATATTTTGGTCTCAGGGGTCCCAGATTAAGACAGAGCTATACACTATGTGGATTGCTCTGCCTGCATTTTCTCATTTAATTAAAATTATCCATCCAGTACAATATATACTCCTATCCCCATGGTTTTATTAACTCAGATTAATAATTCACAGAAGGCCATTCAATTAAAATAACAATGGATAGAACTTGGATTCATCTGGTAGCAAAACCTGCATGTTTTCTGATCTATTACTCAAATGCTATTGGGAGAGATTAAATGAGATCATAAGCATAAGAATCTTGATGTAGTTAGTTCTCAAAAAAGGGCTTCAATCTGCAGAATTCATTTCCTGTCTTCAGGAAAGAAAAATATTCCACACCCCGTTTCACCCTCAAAGAAACATGGAAAAATTCAGCTGACACTCCAAATGTTAAGTTTTGTGCTGCTTAGACTATTTAGTTCCTACAAAAAAGAAACTTTGAAGAATTTATATCAGTCAAAAATACTGTAGGGGGAGAATAGAAATCAGTCCATCACATTATGCCCCAAACGCAGAAGAGCAGCCAAATCTGATTGCCCTGCACATTTAAGTGCAGTGAAATTCTGGGAATTGGGATCATCTGTCACTTCAGACTTGTCATCTTCTGCTGAAATAAAACATATAGTCTAATTTGCAAAGTTCTTTTGTGGAAAGAGTCTTAAAAATGTATGTAACCTCTGTCCCAGTAATTCCATTAGGAATTTATCCAATCTGAAATCTAAAATGTGGAAAAAGATCTACATGTTGGATACTTATGGCTGCATTCTTTAAAACTATGAAAATTGGAAGCAACAAAAGTCTGCAAAACAGACTGATGGTTAAGCAGTATACTACATCCATGCTATGAGATGTAGTAATTCAATATTCAAAGTATATTTACATGGGAAATTATTCATGGTATAGTATTTGGATAAACAGGGAATGAATTATATTGTGTTTTTAAAATGACTATCTGCATATTTTTATAAGCCTGAAGGATAGACAGTAAAAATTTAATAATTTTTCTTAAATTGTTGGGGCTATGGGTAATCTTAATTTTCTTAAAACTTTTTTGGTCTTCTCTCTTTTTATAAAGACCTCTAACTTGTAACAACAAAACCCCCAAGTTGTTAAAAGTATTGTTCTCTTTTATGAAGAACAAAATTATAATTCAGCAACATTTCTTCAAGAACCCTAAAAAAAATGTTATTAAACTATTTGATACAGATAGTCTGCTTATTTTAAAGAGAATGGAAGGGAAGAGAGGTAATATAATCAGATCTTTGTTGTTTAGTTACTAAGTTGTGCTGACTCTTTTGCAAGCCAATGAACCATAGCCTGTCAAGCTCCTCTGTCCATGGGATTTCCTAGGCAAAAACATCAGAGTGGGTTGCCATTTCCTTCTCCAGTGGATTTTCCCTAACCAGGAACTGAACCCACATCTCCCACATTGGTAGGCAGATTCTTTAACACTTAGCCACCAGGGAAGCCCCATAAATCATGTCTAGTGCTGGGCATAATCAAGAAGATATAGGCCATGTCCTTTATCAGTTTTTTTTTTTCCTTTTATTTTTTGTTCTTGAATTCCTTGAACCCCCTCCACCTTGTGGCCACAGGAAAATTTCCATTAGGCAAGTCTAACCATTATATTTTCCTGAAAAAGCCATTTGATGGCTATTGTCACCAGGATAAAGTCATTGCTTGTTTTAGTTAATTCTCTCTCAGTTGAAAATATCAGACAATTTCAGTAAGTGTAATAAAAAAAAGAATAGTGGACTGCCTTATATTCCTAAGAATAAAACTGGAAAGCTAATAGAACTGAAGAAAAATCTATAAGAGATAAGTTGTCAGGCAACAGAGTTGGGACCTCAATGCAACGTTAAGTTTATGTGAGTTTTGTATTCCTTTTGTCTCATCTTTGTGTGTGTGTGTGTGTGTGTGTGTGTAGGCTTTATTTTCTTACTCAGGTATTTTCTATGTGGTAAGGAACATGATTGGTCTAGCCCCAGTTTAGCAACTGTAACAGAAATGGCTTCTTTATATTAACATCTATACCGTGTAGGAGGATTTCATTGCACCTATTGACATTGGCTGCCCACACTTAGGACAATCCCTGTGTGTAAAGGACTAGAGTATTGTGGCCAAACTTGGTCATATAGTTTCTTCCAACCAGTGGCAAGAGTGGAAGCCACGTGCAAAGAGAAGGGAAAGTCCTGAGAGATACAGGTAGAAATTAAGGTATACTATAAAAAAAAATCCTTTATGAATAAACCCTTTGTCTACTTTTCAGTTCTTATCTGCTGTCATACTTTTTGTGCCATATAAAACTACAGGCATTCTAAAATATTTCATGCTAGTTTACAATCTGTGCTTTTGTAAAAGATTTCTTCAATCTGGAAATGCCATGAATTATCCATGTTTCTCAACTATAAAATATTTGTTCTTTTAGTTTCACTTCCTCTAAGAAAATTTTCTTGACTCCTAGTAGATATTAATTTATTTTGCATATACTTCAACTGTAGCTGCATTCTGCTTTCCTACTTACACTGGAAGCCCCTTGATAGTGTGGGGAGAGGAGGTTTGTAATAACATTTTATGTTTATAGCCCCAACACCAAGCAAGGCTCTCAATATATTGATATAAAGAGCGTTTAAAAATGTGTTGAGAAATCACTAGTTTTCTAAAAGGATCCATGATAGCAAAATTAATGAATTTAATAAACTAAATGTATTCATATATACAATAAATTATTGGATCACATTACATATAAAAATCAACTTCAGAATGATTAAAAACTTAAATATTAAAAGCAAAGTTAAAATTTACTGGAAATACAGACCATGATACCTTTATGTCCATGGGGAAAGAAAAGATTGAGATTTTTAAAAAGAAAATCCATAAAAGACTGATAAATTTGACTATGAGATTTAAGAAGTGTTCATTCAAAGATATCTCATAGTATTCAATATCCTAGAAGGAGGACCTAAGATTGAGACTTTTGTTTGAATAGTGTATTGAGGATACGCTGTTGGGAGTCACCTTTATGGAAATGAGAAAAATATAGGGAGAAGAAGGGGCTGAGAAACGATGTGATTTCAGTTGGAGTTTAGCTTCAGCCTAATTTCATAGGAAGCTCTGGAACATGAATTGTTCCACAGAATATGTCTTGTCTCGAGGTAAGGGGATCAGCCTCTTATGTCTGTATATTAGTCAGTTATTGGCTCTAAGCTGACTTCCAGGATTTGTGTAAGGAAGACCCATTGGCCACGTATAATTCCTTTGAGAAAGATGCAGTTGTAAACTACAAGCAGTTAACATTCATTCATGAGCAGCAACTACTAGGAAAGTCAAAAGGCAACATAAAAACTAGGTGAAGATTCTTAACTTAGACCTGACATAGGATTTGGATGCACAGACCTGACACGATTTTTTTTTGCAAATAAAGAAGTTCTACCAAAAAACTTCTTTGTGATACAAATTCTATGGACAGAATTCCATGGACAAAGGAGTCTGGCAGGCTCCATACGGTCACAGAGAGTTGGACACAACTGAAGTGACTTAGCATGCATACATGCACCAAAAAAATACATATGGTCAATGTATAAAGACAGTCTCAGCCTTATTAGCAAGTGAGGAAATGCAAATTGATACCATGAGATATCATTTTACGGTTACCTGACAATTATTGCAGAAAAGGTAGATCATCAGGATTTCATACCTTGTTGGGTTTGTAAATTTTTAGTATTTTATAAAAACAACTTGGCATTTTCCTGTAAAATTAAATATTTACATAATTTACAACCCAGGAATTCTCTCAGGTATATGCTCAAAAGAATGTTGAAAATTTCATGACAGCATTATTCATAGTAGCAAAAACAAAAAACTGAACATGACCCAAATTTCTGTGACTAGAATGATAGTTTAATTACAGTATATTCATAAAATGAAATATTATTCAATACTCAAAATAAGGAATTGCAACTACGCAAAACAGTGGACAAATATAGTAATGTTAAATAAAGAAAATAAAATTTCAAAAACTACATAAATGAGATAATTTTAATATAAAGCTCAAAAATAAAAAGTGAAAAAAACTAGAGAGAAAGAAAATATTCAAATTAAAAATGCTTTAGGGTTGGACAGCAAATCAAGACTTGGTGAGGTAGGGAAGGAAAAGTCTATAGATATAGATAGTTAATTAGAATGTTTTAGTTGTAGGAATGAGTGGTGAATTTATAAGTATTAGTCATATTAAAAAATGAACATATGCATACATGCAAAAAAATCAGGGACATGCATGAACTAGCGATTACTGTGATAAACCTAGGGATATGATTAATCCAATTTTTTATATCTTCAGTTCAGTTCAGTCACTCAGTCATGTCCGGCTCTTTGTGACCCCATGAATCGCAGCACGTCAGGCCTCCCTGTCCATCACCATCTCCCGGAGTTCACTCAAACTCATGTCCATCGAGTTGATGATGCCATCCAGCCATCTCATCCTCTGTCATCCCCTTCTCTTCCTGCCCCCAATCCCTCCCAGCATCAGAGTCTTTTCCAATGAGCCAACTCTTCACATGAGGGGGCCAAAGTACTGGAATTTCAGCTTTAGCACCATTCCTTCCAAAGAACACCCAGGGCTGATATCTTAGGTATACTTAAGTAAAAGGAAAACTCCAAGGAATGCATTGTAAGTATGTGGCTCTAAAACAGGTCTTCCTAGGTTGTGCTTGTGGTAAAGAAATTGCCTGCCAATGCAGGAGATGCAAGAGGTGTGGGTTTGATCCTTGGGTCCAGAAGATCCCCTGGAGTATGAAATGGTGACCCACTCCAGTATTCCTGCCTGGAAAAATTCCATAGACAGAGGAGCCTGGCAGGCTACAGTCCATCAGGTTGCAAAGATTCAGACATGACTGAGAGAATGAGCAAGCACGCAGGACCCTAAAAATTCTACTTAATTGAAGACAGCATATTAGAATTGAAATCACAAAAAGGGAGTTGATTTTTTTTTGTTTCTCATTTATTTCACATGATGTACTGTATAAGATATCTCTTGAGTCTGTCTTCTCTCCTTCCTTATCTGAAAAATGGGATTAAAGATAGCTGCCCTTACAGTCTTGTGTGGTTATCTTGAGATTCAGGAGAGACCTTTTATGTGATCTGTGTAAGTTGTAGACAGACACAGACATATATAGATGTGTATATATATATGTATGATTGAAATGTATGATTGAAAAAGCAATTATTACATAACAAAAAGTATTTACTGAAAGGCTGTTAGGCATGGAGCTAGGCACAGTCCAGCTATAGAGATGCACATGTAGCTGGTAACTATAGTGAAAAGTAATACATGTTTGAATAGGGATATGTTCAAGGTGTTGTTGAGTCATAGAAGCAGGAACAAGAGAGTAAATCAGAGATGACTTCACAGAAGATAAAATTGTGTTGCATCTTGAAGGATGAATAATTTATCAAAAAAGAAGATATTCAGGTAACTTGAGTAGCACATGACTTTGATGAGTTTAGAATATGTAGGGGTTTTAAAGTTACAGGAGCAGAAGGTTGTAATCAAAGTGAAATTCAGCTATTGAAAAAGTAGGGACTCAAGCTTAAATGAGAGTAAAGAAATTTATTATGTATCTCATGACTTTTTTTTTTAAAAAAGAACTCATTGCGTCTAATAGAAGCAAGGTCCAATGCTGTAAAGAGGAATATTGCATAGGAACCTGGAATGTCAGGTCCATGAATCAAGGCAAATTGGAAGTGGTCAAACAAGAGATGGCAAGAGTGAATGTCGACATTCTAGGAATCAGCAAACTGAAATGGACTGGAATGGGTGAATTTAACTCAGATGACCATTATATCTACTACTGGGGGAAGGAATGCCTCAGAAGAATTTGAGTGGCCATCATGGTCAACAAAAGAGTCTGAAATGCAGTACTTGGATGCAATCTCAAAAACCACAGAATGATCTCTGATCGTTTCCAAGGCAAACCATTCAATATCACAGTAATCCAAGTGTATGCCCCAACCAGTAATGCTGAAGAAGCTGAAGTTGAACGGTTCTATGAAGACCTACAAGACCTTTTAGAACTAACACCCAAAAAAGATGTCCTTTTCATTATAAGGGACTGGAATGCAAAAGTAGGAAGTCAAGAAACACCTGGAGTAACAGACAAATTTGGCCTTGGAATACGGAATAAAGCAGGGCAAAGACTAATAGAGTTTTGCCAAGAAAATGCACTGGTCATAGCAAACACCCTCTTCCAACAACACAAGAGAAGACTCTATACATGGACATCACCAGATGGTCAACACCGAAATCAGATTGATTATATTCTTTGCACCCAAAGATGGAGAAGCTCTATGCAGTCAGCAAAAACAAGACCAGGAGCTGACTGTGGCTCAGACCATGAACTCCTTATTCCTAAATTCAGACTTAAATTGAAGAAAGTAGGGAAAAACACTAGACCATTCAGGTATGACCTAAATCAAATCCCTTATGATTATACAGTGGAAGTGAAAAATAGATTTAAGGGCCTAGATCTGATAGATAGACTGCCTGATGAACTATGGAATGAGGTTCGTGACATTGTACAGGAGACAGGGATCAAGACCATTCCCATAGAAAAGAAA
>NW_011494529.1:3307200-3309472 GCF_000754665.1 Bison bison bison
AATCAGAGATACCAAAGGAATATTTCATGCAAAGATGAGCTTGATAAAGGACAGAAATGGTATGGACCTAACAGAAGCAGAAGATATTAAGAAGAGATGGCAAGAATACACAGAGGAACTGTACAAAAAAGATCTTCACGACCCAGATAATCACGATGGTGTGACCACTGACCTAGAGCCAGACATCCTGGAATGTGAAGTCAAGTGGGCCTTAGAAAGCATCACTACGAACAAAGCTAGTGGAGGTGATGAAATTCCAGTTGAGCTATTGGAAATCCTGAAAGATGATGTAGTGAAGGTGCTGCACTCAATATGCCAGCAAATGTGGAAAACTCAGCAGTGGCCACAGGACTGGAAAAGGTCAGTTTTCATTCCAATCCCAAAGAAAGGCAATGCCAAAGAATGCTCAAACTACCACACAATTGCACTCATCTCACATGCTAGTAAAGTAATGCTCAAAATTCTCCAAGCCAGGCTTCAGCAATACATGATCCATGAACTTCCTGATGTTCAAGCTGGTTTTAGAAAAGGCAGAGGAACCAGAGATAAAATTGCCAACATCTGCTGGATCATCAAAAAAGCAAGAGAGTTCCAGAAAAACATCTATTTCTGCTTTATTGACTATGCCAAAGCCTTTGTCTGTGTGGATCACAATAAACTGTGGGAAATTCTGAAAGAGATGGGAATACCAGACCACTTGATCTGCCTCTTGAGAAAATTGTATGCAGGTCAGGAAGCAACAGTTAGAACTGGACATGGAACAACAGACTGGTTCCAAATAGGAAAAGGAGCTCGTCAAGGCTGTATATTGTCACCCTGTTTATTTAACTTCTATGCAGAGTACATCATGAGAAATGCTGGGCTGGAAGAAACACAAACTGAAATCAAGATTGCCGGGAGAAACAGCAATAACCTCAGATATGCAGATGACACCACCCTTATGGCAGAAAGTGAAGAGGAACTCAAATGCCTCTTGATGAAAGTGAAAGTTGAGAGTGAAAAAGTGGGCTTAAAGCTCAACATTCAGAAAATGAATATCATGGCATCCGGTCCCACCACTTCATGGGAAATAGATGGGAAAACAGTGGAAACAGTGTCAGACTTTATTTTTGGGGGCTCCAAAATCACTGCAGATGGTGACTGCAGCCATGAAATTAAAAGACGCTTACTCCTTGGAAGGAAAGTATGACCAACCTTGATAGCATATTCAAAAGCAGAGACATTACTTTGCCAACAAAGTTTGTCTAGTCAAAGCTATGGTTTTTCCAGTGGTCATGTATGGATGTGAGAGTTGGACTGTGAAGAAGGCTGAGCGCCGAAGAATTGATGCTTTTGAAGTGTGGTGTTGGAGAAGACTCTTGAGAGTCCCTTGGACTGCCAGGAGATCCAACCAGTCCATTCTGAAGGAGATCAGCCCTGGGATTTCTTTGGAAGGAATGATGCTAAAGCTGAAACTCCAGTACTTTGGCCACCTCATGTGAAGAGTTGACTCATTGGAAAAGACTCTGCTGGGAGGGATTGGGGGCATGAGGAGAAGGGGACGACAGAGGATGAGATGGCTGGATTGCATTACTGACTCAATGGACGTGGGTCTGAGTGAACTCCGGGAGTTGGTAATGGACAGGGAGGCGTGGCATGCTGCGATTCATGGGGTCATAAAGAGTTGGACACGACTGAGCGACTGATCTGATCTATCCTAAACCAAATCTTTTCCCAAATATTCATGAAGTCCTTTCTTAGAGAATAAGTGAAGTACTGAAATATTTTGGCCACTTGATGCAAAGAGCTGACTCGTTTGAAAAGACCCTGATGCTGGGAAACATTAAGGGCAGGTAGAAAAGGGGACCACAGAGGATGAGATGATTGGATGGCATCACCGACTCGATGGACATGGGATTGGGTGGACTGTGGGAGTTGGTGATGGACAGGGAGTCCTGGTTTGCTGCAGTTCATGGGGTCACAATGAGTCAGACGCAACTGAGTGACTGAACTGAACTGAACTGAATGTGCTTTATGACTAAGGAGTTATGAAATCCATTCATAATTAACTTTTTTAAAGACAAAAATATTTCGTGAATCATATGTTTACCATTTGCCTTCTCATTGTGGGATCATTTCCTTAATATAGAGGGGAATAAACTTTAGAGCTCTATCAGTTCAGTTCAGTCGCTGTCGTGTCTGACTCTTTGCAACCCCATGAATTGCAGCATGCCAGGCCTCCCTGTCCATCACCAACTCCCAGAGTTCACTTAAACTCATGTCCATCGAGTCA
>NW_011494529.1:3309572-3309906 GCF_000754665.1 Bison bison bison
GAAAAGAAATGCAAAAAAGCAAAATGGCTGTCTGGGGAGGCCTTACACATAGCTGTGAAAAGAAGAGAAGCAAAAAGCAAAGGAGAAAAGGAAAGATATAAACATCTGAATGCAGAGTTCCAAAGAATAGCAAGAAGAGATAAGAAAGCCTTTTTCAGAGATCAATGCAAAGAAATAGAGGAAAACAACAGAATGGGAAAGACTAGGGATCTCTTCAAGAAAATCAGAGATACCAAAGGAATATTTCATGCAAAGATGAGCTTGATAAAGGACAGAAATGGTATGGACCTAACAGAAGCAGAAGATATTAAGAAGAGATGGCAAGAATACACAG
>NW_011494529.1:3310006-3310405 GCF_000754665.1 Bison bison bison
AATACCAGACCACTTGATCTGCCTCTTGAGAAAATTGTATGCAGGTCAGGAAGCAACAGTTAGAACTGGACATGGAACAACAGACTGGTTCCAAATAGGAAAAGGAGCTCGTCAAGGCTGTATATTGTCACCCTGTTTATTTAACTTCTATGCAGAGTACATCATGAGAAATGCTGGGCTGGAAGAAACACAAACTGAAATCAAGATTGCCGGGAGAAACAGCAATAACCTCAGATATGCAGATGACACCACCCTTATGGCAGAAAGTGAAGAGGAACTCAAATGCCTCTTGATGAAAGTGAAAGTTGAGAGTGAAAAAGTGGGCTTAAAGCTCAACATTCAGAAAATGAATATCATGGCATCCGGTCCCACCACTTCATGGGAAATAGATGGGAAAAC
>NW_011494529.1:3310505-3325693 GCF_000754665.1 Bison bison bison
CCAACACCACACTTCAAAAGCATCAATTCTTCGGTGCTCAGCTTTCTTCACAGTCCAACTCTCACATCCATACATGACTACTGGAAAAACCATAGCCTTGACTAGATGGACCTTTGTTGGCAAAGTAATATTTCTGCTTTTGAATATGCTATCTAGGTTGGTCATAACTTTCCTTCCAAGGAGTAAGCGTCTTTTAATTTCATGGCTGCAATCACCATCTGCAGTGATTTTGGAATCCAAAAAAAATAAAGTCTGACACTGTTTCCACTGTTTCCCCATCTATTTCCCATGAAGTGATGGGACCAGATGCCATGGTTTTAGTTTTCTGAATTTTGAGCTTTATGCCAACCTTTTCACTGTCCTCTTTCACTTTCATCAAGAGGCTTTTTAGTTCCTCTTCACTTTCTGCCATAAGGGTGGTGTCATCTGCATATCTGAGGTTATTGATATTTCTTCCAGCAAACTTGATTCCAGCTTGTGCTTCTTCCAGCCCAGCGTTTCTCATGATGTACTCTGCATATAAGTTAAACAAGCAGGGTTATTATCAACTCCACCTAATTCATTAAAACTTACTTTCAATTTTTAAGAAATATCCTAAGGTTTTTTCCTCACTCCAAATTCCTGATCAAACTTAATCTTTAAGCTAGCCCTAGGTCTCGTATTTATTAAATTATTTGAGGAAAACCACAGAGGCCACCTCATTTGGAGACCTTTCACTCATGAGCTTCAAATGTCCCCAAACCAACAGCATCCAAAAGGTTATCTTACTTCTTACTATTGTATAAAGAGAGCCTTTCAATGTCTCATTTCATTGTAGTAGTGTTGCAATGGAGGACTATTTTCTTGTATAATAGAATCCTACATTTTGGATGCTTAATTTCTTTAAAATATGAAGTGTCTGTCCATTGTGTTAAAGAAAAGGTGAGCGATAGCATTCAAAGTGGTAGTCATCGACTTTTTAACTTTCTATTTTTCTCTAGTTGCTAGAGATTGCTATTTTTTCTAGATTCAGATGGCTTCACCTTGGCAGAGAAAGTAAAAACTTCTGGAAAAGTACAATACATCCTAAGACTATCAGGGTCTTTTTAGCAAATATAGGGCTTCATTTGGTATACTGAAAGACCAATGAGACTTAGATGATAGATTGATAAATAGATTGATATTTTTCCTCCTAAATTTTGCCATTACCTGTGATTTCTTTCTTGTTCATACTTATCTTACTTTGGATTCATTTTGTGGGTTTTATCATCTATTCTCATAATTACCCACTGTAAGCTAATTATTTTCAAAATTTTACCTTGCCCCAATCTTTCCTCTTAGCTCCAAATCCACATATCCAAATTTTATATCAATTTGAAAGTCCCCAAACCTTACCACTTTCAGAATAAAATTCATCTTTCCTGTCCTTCTTCTCCCAACTTGCTCTTAATGTTTACTTAACCACCTCCAAACAAGGAAGCTGATCCTCCTTGACCCTCTTCTGCCATGGACCAATTTCCAAGTCTTAGAGATGGTTGGCCATGAAGATTTAAAAATTACATTCTTTTGTGTTTACTCCCCACTATGACTTCCTTAGTTCTAACCTTTATAATTCCATGTCCCCATTACTGCTGTGCCATCTCAAATAATTTCCTGCTTCTATTCTTCCCCTCTTCACGTTTCTGTTTCACAGACCTGCAGGAATGTACTATCTAAAGGGAAAGCATAAATATGTCTCTCAGCTATTTAAAACCTTTCAGTAGTTCCATATTGCTTTTGGGAAAAATAAACCATACAGTTTAGGATAGCATACATAGGGTATCATAGTCTAGCTGATTATCTCTTCAGGCCTACATCTTGTTACATCTTCATTTTCTGAGATCTAGGCACACTAGATTACTGGCAATTCTCTGAACCTGCTGGGCTCTATTGCCTCAGTCACTGTGAGTATTCCTTTTGCCTGAAATATCTTTCCTCCTTGATCCATTCATGATATCCCACCCCTTTCTTTAAGAGGTAGCTCAAGCTTAATCTCAGGCTTCCCTGGTGGCTCAGATGATAAAGAATCTGCCTGCAATGCAGGAGATGCAGATATGATTCCTGAGTTGGGAAGATCCCCTGGAGAAGGGAATGGCTACCCACTCCAGTATTCTTGCCTGGAGAATTCCATGGAGAGAGGAGCCTGGTGAGCCACAGTCCATGGGGTCACACAAAATCAGACATGACTGAGCAACAAACAAGCTTCATCTCATTTGAAATGCTTTCACTTACTCCTGGAATTAACCATTTCTTCCTTGTCTGTATCCAGTGTTTTTATACTCTACTATAGATAGCATTCATTATACAAATGACTGGTCACTTATTTATGTGCCTCATTTAACTATGGGCATTGTAAGAACCTGTATAAGGAACCTTGTCTTCTTATATCTTCTGTTCTTAGCACCCCCATTGGTACCTGACCCAGAATAGGAGTCTAGTGAATATCAGTTCCATAGTTATAAGAATTTCTTGAAGAAATAAAAAGATAGCCATAAAAATTGTAATTTTCTCTTTTCCTGTCCTCATTTCAGTTCAAAGGTTGAATTCTTCCAGGGATAATTGTGAAAATGCCCACATTCTTTATGAAAAACTACCTTTCACTGACAGAGGTACTGTCTGGCTCTATGACCACAAGACATTGATAAAAGAGGGCAATAGTCCAACATCAATACTGGTTGAAAGGCTCAGCTATTTACCTCTGAATTCACCACTGGCCTAAGGTCACAACACTAGGAACAGATGGAGCTGAGTTTCAAATCCAGTCCAGCCTGAGCTGGCCTGAGCACACACAGCTCTTTCATCCAATTTCTATTCCATCTTGATGTAAATGCTGGGCCTGCACTTTTTCCCCCTCCTACAATCGTTGCATCTCTATTACTAATCTCTTTTGATCAAACACAAGCATATGCATCTTGGTCAAAACAAGTAATAATTTACAGCCTAAACTACTTAATAAAGAAATCTTTCAAAGAAGCAACAAAGTATGCAAAAAAAAAAATAGCTTTGCTAAAACATACATTAAATTTGCATTGCCAAATAGCACAGTTATCCATTTAGTCTAAAACATATGCATTCAGGTTATTTCACTATTTTTTCTAAGAAGGGGGATGGTGGTGGGGTGTGGCAGAGAGTACTTATGTTACATTTTCATAACTAAGTACAAATATCCAGATGATTCTTCCCACAACAAAAGAATGATATATTTCAAATTTAATTAAAATACCTACCACTTGTAAAATAGAAAAGCTCTATTACTTTTTAAAAACATCCATTTGTTGAGGGTTATTTTAAAAAATTGGAGTGTGTGTGTTTAGTCATTGAATCATGTCCGGCCCTTTGGACTGTAGCCCACCAAGGTCCTCTGTGCTTGGGATTTCCCAGGCAAGAATACTGGAGTGGGTTGTCACTTCCTTCCCCAGGGGATCTTTGCAACCCAGGAATAGAACTTGCATCTACTGTGTCTCCTGCATTGCAGACAGATCATTTGCCTACTGAACCATCAGGGAATAATTGCTTTAAACCACTATGTCAGTTTCTGCTGTTCAGCAAAGTGAATCAGCCATATCTATACATATCAGTTCAGCCAGTTCAGTTGCTCAGTCATGTCCAAGTCTTTGCGACCCCATGAACTGCATGCCAAGCTTCCCTCTCCATCACCATCTCCCAGAGCTTTCTCAAACTCATGTCCATCAAGTCAGTGGTGCCATCCAACCATCTTATCCTTTGTCATCCCCTTCTCCTCCTGCCTTCAATCTTTCCCAGCATCAGGGTCTTTTCCAATGAGTCAGTTCTCCCCATCAGGTGGCCAAAGTATTGGAGCTTCAGCTTTATCAGCAGTCCTTCCAATGAATATTCAGGACGGATATCCTTTAGGATTGACTGGTTTGATCTCCTTGAAGTCCAAGGGACTTACAAGGGTTTTCTCCAACACCACAGTTCAAGAGCATCAATTCTTCGGCATGAATTTATTGTAGGGATGTGAGAGTTGGACCATAAAGATAGCTGAGCACCAAAGTATTTGTCTCCACATATAGCCCCTCTCTTTTGAATCTCTTTTCCATTTAGGTCACCACAGAGCACCAAGTAGAGTCCCCTGTGCTATACAGTAGGTTCTCATTAGTTACCTATTTTATACATTAAGTGAAAGTCGCTCAGTCACGTCTAACTTTTTTGACCCCATTGACTATATAGTTCGTGGAATTCTCCAAGCCAGAATACTCGAGTGGGTAGCCTTTCCTTTCTCCAGGGGATCTTCCCAATCCAGAAATCAAACTGGGGTCTTCTGCATTGCAGTGGATTCTTTACCAGGTGAATTACCAAGGAAACCTATTTTACACATAGTAGTGTGCAAATGTCAATCTCAATTTATCAATTCATCCCACCTTCTCTTTCTCTCTTGGTACCCATATATTTGTTCTCTATGTCTGTGTCTCTATTTCTGCTTTATAAATAAGTTAATCTTTACTATTTTTCTAGATTCCACATATTTATATAAATAGATGATATCTTTCTCTTTCTGACTTATTTCATTCTGTTTGACTGTTTGACTTATTTCATTCTGTTTGAATCTCTGAGTTCAGTTCAGTGGTCTGACTCTTTGGGACCCCATGGACTATAGCATGCCAGGCCTCCCTGTCTATCACCAACTCCCAGAGTTTACTCATACTCATGTCCATTGAGTCAGTGATGCCATCCAACCATCTCATCCTCTGTTGTCCTCTTCTCCTCCTGCCTTGAATTTTTCCCAACTTCAGGGTCTTTTCAAGCGAGTCAGTTCTTCGCATCAGGTGGCAGTCTCTAGGTACATCCATGTTTCTGCAAATGACACTATATTGTTCCTTTTCATGGCTGAGTAATATTCCATCTTCTGTGTGTGTGTGTGTGTGTGTGTGTGTGTGTGGTTTTGATGATGGCCATTCTGACTGAAGTAGGGTGATATCTCCTTGTAGTTTTGATTTCCTTTTCTCTAATAATTAACAATGTTGAGCACCTCTTCATGTGCTTTTTGACCACCTGTATGTCTTTGGAGAAATGTCTATTTAGATCTTCTGCTCATGTTTTGATTGGGTTTGTTTATTTCTTTGATATTGAGTTGCATACGTTGTTTGTATATTTTGGAGATTAATCCTTTGTCAGTCACTTTGGAAATATTTTCTCCCATTCTGAGGGTGATTTTTTTCATCTTGTTTATGGTTTCCTTTGCTGTGCAAAAGCTTTTAATTTTAATTAGGTACAATTTGTTTATTTTTGTTTTTATTTTCATTACTCTAGGAAGTCCCTGGAGAAGGAAATGGCAACCCACTCCAGTATCCTTGCCTGGAAAATTGCATAGGCAGAGGAGCCTAGTGGGCTGCAATCCATGGGGTCACGAAGAGTCAGCCACGATTTAGTGGCTGAACAACAATTTTAGAAGTAGACCAAAAAAGATCTTGTTGCAATTTATGTCAAAGAATATTCTGTTTGTGTTTTATTCTAAGAGTTTTATAGTGTCTGGCCTTATAATTAAGTCTTTGATCCATTTTGAGCTTATTCTTGTGTATGGTGTTAGGGAGTGTTCCAATTTCATTCTTGTACATGCAGCTGTTCAGTTTTCCCAGCACCACTTATTGAAGATATTGTCTTTTCTCTATTGTTTATTGTTTCCTCCTTTGTCATAGATTAGGTGACCATGGGTACATGTCCGCTGGGCTCTCTACCCTGTTCCATTGATCTATACTTCTATTTTTGTGCCTGTTCTATACCGTCTTGATTACTGTAGCTTCGTAGTATAGTCTGAAGTCAGGGAGCCTAATTCCTCCAGCTGAATTCTTCTTTCTCAGTGTTGAAGTTTTAAACAACAGCAAATAAAACTCAATCAAAGTAATTTAGGACAAATGAATTTATGAAAGATAACAATAGTAGTCATAATAATAATAAAGTCTTAATAGCAATAGTAACAGTATCAATAGAACTATTTGCCAAGTTTATTTTTAAGTACATTAATATATGTTAATTTATTTACTCCTTACAATTATTCCTTATGGTAGATACAATTATCTCCATCTTACAGATAATGTTTTAAATAAGACATTATTTAAGGTAATCCCTGAGATGCAGAGATTGTTACTTGCCTATAGTCACATAGTATTAAGTGATGGAGCTAGAATTCAGTTTCTGGAGATCAGGTTTCATAATTTATGCTTTTAGCCACTACAATATAATGCCTAAATGAATGATACATACAGATGCCACATTATAAAACACATGTATATGTGTATGCATGTACTCAATTCTCAGATCATAATTAACATAAATGTGTATATTACAGAGATGATGTATGCATCTATGTATATACATATATTTATATACATACACCATATATATGGACACACTTTCACATGTGTTATACAGATATACATAAAGAAATGGAGACATACATATTTATGTATACACACAAACATGAAAATATGCATTATGTGATGAATATAAAATCTAACTTCAGCAATAGTTTTTGTAACTTTTCCTACAAAAATATGATTGGACCTCCTAAATCTAACAATATGAAAAGGAGAAAAAAGTTTTCCCTTGCAATTATATTTAGCAAACGTTTTCCAAGAAATATTGTTTAATCACTTCAGGGAAGCAGAACTTTCTAAGGCTGCAGCCAAGTTAAACTTTTGAAAATTGTTTTTGTAATGTTTACTCAGTGAGATCATATTTTCATTGCTCTGATGAAATACAGGTGCAAAATCTAAATACACCAGCCCCCATAGTGCAGTTTCCTGCTGAGTTCCTTTCTTATGTGGCTGAAATCCTTCCACCACTTTTTCTTCTACCTCTGTCCTTCATCCTAAAATTTATTTTACTCAAGTGACTCTAATAATATCCTCTGAAAGGAAAAACAGAAAGAAATACTACTTACTGAATGCCTGATATGTGTCAGTAACTTTAACAAACATTATTTTATTTCACAGACTCAATGACCTTATGTGGTGTGCGTGACTTTTACAGAAGAAGAAACAAGGGTCCAGAGAAGTTAAGCACCATACACAAGAAAACAAGGCTACTAATTGGTAGAGCCAGAAACTTGTGGTGTTCCTTCAAAGTCATAGCAAAAAGAAAGAATTGTAGAATACCATTGTTAGGAGGTACTTTATTCCATTGTAATTGTCTGTTTACAATATACTCCTGGAGGAAGATGGATAATCTTTTCATATTTGAATCTCCAGCCATGTGCACCATGCTATCAGGGATGTTAGCATGTGTGCTTAGTATGTACTGGATGCCTGCATGTGTGCTTAGTCACTTAGCCATGTCCAACCTTTTTCGACCACATGAACTGTAGCCTGCCAGGCTCCTCTGTCCATGGCATTCTTCAGGCAAGAATACTGGAGTGGGTTGCCATATACTCCTCCAGGGGCTCTTCCAAATCCAGGGATTGAACCAGCATCTCCTGCATTAGCAGGCAGGTTCTTTACCACTGCGTCACCTGGGAAGCCCATGTACTGTATGCTGCTGCTGCTGCTGCTAAGTCGCTTCAGTCGTGTCCGACTCTGTGCGACCCCAGAGATGGCAGCCCACCAGGCTCCCCCGTCCCTGGGATTCTCCAGGCAAGAACACTGGAGTGGGTTGCCATTTCCTTCTCCAGTGCATGAAAAGTGAAAAGTGAAAGTGAAGTCGCTCAGTCGTGTCCGACTCTTAGCAACCCCATGGACTGCAGCCTACCAGGCTCCTCCGTCCATGGGATTTTCCAGGCAAGAGTACTGGAGTGGGTTGCCACTGCCTTCTCCCCATGTACTATATAGCTGTTTATATTTTAAAACTGATTTAAAATGTCAGTTTTTTTGGTAATTGTTCAGTTGCTCAGTTGTGTCTGACTCTTGGTGACCCCATGGATATATATATCTCCAGGGGCTAATGTGTCAAACATTTTGCTATCTTGGTCATGCATTTTCTCTCCTTTAATGGGCTCTAGCACAGCTTTCTAACATTGCATTTGAGGAAACTGAGTACAGAAGGTAAAGTAGTTTATCCAATCATTTGGGATTAGTTCTCTTTGCATGCCACAGGAAGCAATTCTTAATGACTAATTGGTCAGATTGGTTTAGATGATTTGAACTTAGATTTGAACCAAGCAGAAGAGAAAACTATTGATTCTTTTCCCATCTAAATTGCCAGTGCCATTTCACAGACCAGACGGAAAGAATGTTTACTCCTAATAGCTTTAGGAGGTTAAGGCATCATTTTTGTTTCTATAAGCAGGGCAGCAGCACCCTCAGCCTGGAACCCATGCCTCTGTGCTAAGGGCCAGAGCTGCCAACTGTGAACCAAAAGGGTAACGGCCTCTGCTGGGGATTCAGAGCCACATATCCCTCCGTGAAGAAAATCTTTTTTGCTCCTTAATTCAATCACATACCCAACTGGCAATCTTGCATATCAAAATGGGAATCCTGGGAGGCTGTTGGAATATGCAGATCAACAGAAGCTAATTAGCATTAACTTGCAGCCATCCTGAACTGATTGGCAGCACAGCTGTAGGGACCCAACAAAACATGCTGAGTGCATGTTTGTCAGGCCACCTGCCACTTGGTGGAATCCAAAGTAGTGCAAATCACCGTGCCGTAATAACTCGGTGACCTTAGTCTGGGAGAAGTAGGAAATGGCCATATTTGGATCATGCAGTGATTAGTACTGCCTTCACCTGACACGCAGTCAACAATAGGCTTTATGGTGGTACCTTCCTCCTTTGACACGTTGATGTCTTAATTGAGATTGACAGCTTCTTCCTGAGGCTACTAGTTCTCCATGAAGTTTGCATTCTTATTCAGGATCACTGCAGGCACTGACACTAGTATGATTTCATTTCCAGCCTCCAGGAACCTCGCTCTTACTTCTTAAATCAAGGGTACATTTTAGGAATAAACACAAAAAACATTAGGGCAGGTGCGGGGAGTGTGGGAGCCAGAGATATGGCTGGGTGACTTTATGCAGGTTACCTAACATCTTAAATCTCAGATTTCTCATCTGAGTTGGGGCATCTCCTGGAACTATTGTGAGTGTTGAATGAGGTAAAGTGTGAAAAGCTCTAACACAAAGTGGGGGCTCAATATGTGGCAGCCACTGTTCTTTTTATAATATAGTAATTCACACACACACACACCATAGAACAAAGGGCTGACCGGATTCAGTTTTTATGACATGCCAAAGGAAACCATAATAATATTTATGAATCAAAGCACTATCACTTCCACTTGAGAAATTTGCAAAGTGTATAACTAAATTTAGTTTTATTTTTTCCAAGTCTCCACTTTATATGTATAGGGAAAATGAACTTTAATAATGAGGACAATTGCTAATGTTTATTGAAAAATAACTATTATATGCATCTTCTCTAATCCCCATAAACCCAGGAGATGAGAACTACTAACAGCTCAAATTTAAGATGAAAATACTGAGGCCTGGGGACTTGCCCAAGGTCAACTTTGAATCTAGTACATTTTGTCTTTCTGCAGATTTTAGATGATCCAGATAATAGTTTTATTTTGCCCTTGGGTTGTGCTCAATCCTTATTAGGAAATTGAGCTCCCTATTCAGAATGTCTGCAAGGAGAAATTGAATACTCCCTTTGCTGTAGAGAAGATGTATGCAGCCAATGCAAGGTTAGGGGGATTGTTAGGTTTCAGCTTGGTGGTTTCTAAGTTCCATTCCAAATCTGAGAGACTCTAATCAGCATATTTATTTTTATTATAATTGAGTGAAAAGTTCTCTAAAATTTCTTTCAGTTCTAGTAGATAAGACAGGTGAAGTAATAACAGCTTCAGTTTTAACACAATTTTAATAGTGGTGAACCTTGGAGATCAGGATTGAGGGGTCTGAACTCTGGAATAATTACTCTTTTGGGGATCTGAAGTTCCATTGATCTATGTCACACAGATGTTCTGAGATATTGCAGGCTTTGCTTTTGTTGGATTTCAGTTGTTTTGAAAGTTCCATTGATTCCTGCCAATGATCTATTAGCCTTTTGCAGTTGCCTGCTAGAGTAAGTTCACTGTGCCAGGAATCCCCTTAGTCACTTCCCCTGCATCTCTCACTACCACTGCTGGTAACCCCTGCTACCTTTACACACTGCTTGTGGAATATTTTAAAAGAATATTGCACTTGGCATGGATACAACACCAAGTCTGAGATGGCCAAATAAGTTTCAGATATGATCTTGGCTCTGATCGATTAGTAATAGCAGTTAGAACACTGGATGATGATGGCTTTGAAGCCCCATTCTTGCTCACCAGGAAAGGATGATGTGATGAGTGAAAATGAGGTCAATGAGCAATGAACAAGTAAATGTCACTTCTCCTCTAAGTTCTTCTTAACTATTGACTGCTTTTTGTTTACAGTAGATTTATACTGGAGAGCAGCAGGCAGAGAGAACATGAGAACAATCTATATCAGGAAGGGAAAAAAGGAAGGGAAAAAAGAGAGTCATGAAGATAAATGGAATAAATTGAGCTGGGTGTCCCTTATTGGCATTAACAAATAAGGAAGAAAAAAAAACAAGCAACTAACATTCAAAAGCATCTGAGAACAATACTGATGATCTGCCTTTACTGGAGGGTATACTGTAATCCTTGTCTGGGAGCTGAAGAAATGGAGTTTCCATCACAGTAAGCATGTAGGGAAAAGGGGAGGGTTGTGGCTCAAATGCCACAGACTCTAGCTGATCTTACCAACACTTAGTAGATGTTCTCCCATGGACTTCAGCCCACCAGGCTCCTCTGTCCATTGGATTCTCTAGGCAAGAATACTGGAGTGGGTTGCCATTCCCTTTTCCAGACAAAGTACTAGCTGATCTTACGAATATTTAGTAGATGTTCTAGCACATACTATCACAGTCAATCATTTGACCTAACAAAGAAACTACAGACTCAGAATTTAACCACAAACAGAACTAGCACATGATGGTGACAAGTAGAGCCCAGTCCTCATACAGATGTTTATGTTTATGCTCTTTTTCCTACACAATTCCATCTCTTAGCCTAGAATGTAAAGATGTTCAGTTAAAGAAGCATCATGGAAGACTTCAATGTGATACCGAGGGTTCTAATTCTCTCTACTATCCATGACACTGGACAAGTCACTTGTCCTAACAGTATTAAAAGCTACATTTTGTTGAGTCAGGGCATGCAGTAAGTATGCAGCATAATTGCTTGTTTAATTCTTACACTGCTCTATGAGGAAGATGTGACTAACTATTTTTACAGGGGAGGTTAAATCATTTTTCCTGGTGAATAGCTGGGGTACAAATCCAGGTCTCCAGGCTCCAGCTCTTAACAAATCTATCATGGGAAGGTCAATTATAGAATTATTGTTTCCAGAATAAATGAGTACTTTGGTGAAATTACTGCTATGAGAAGTGAATTGGAAAGGGGGAAGTAGGGATTTGAGACTTTGATGAGAGGGTATTATATTGGTAAGAGAATGGATAGTAGTTGGTAAACTGTGTAATGTATCTAAAGTGCCCGTATATAGTATACAATCACCAACTCTGGGTTCTATCTTCATCTTCCCCTCTACCCTATACCCACGGACTTTTAAAGTAAATATTTACATTTTTTAATTGTACAATTGCTTTATAATGTTGCATTTATTTCTGCCACACAACACAAACACAAAGGTGTGTGTATACACATATATGTGTGTGTATATATATATATATACACCTTCCTCCTCTATCCCCATCCCACCCCCTAGGTCCTCACAGAGGGCCAGGATGGGCTCCTTGTGTTGTATACCAACTTTCCACTAACTATGTATTTTTCACATGGTGGTGTACATATGTCAAAGCTACTTTCTCAATTAGTCCCGCTCTCACCTCCCCCTGCTGTGGCCACAATTTCATTCTCTACTAGGTTCATCAGTATCATTTTCCTAGATTCCATATATATGTATTAATATATAATACTTGTTTTTTTCTTTCTGACTTACTTCGCTCTGTATAAGAGGCTCTAGGTTCATCTACCTCACTACAACTGACTCAAATTCATTTATTTTTATGGCTGAATAATATTCCATTGCATATATGGACTGCATCTTCTTTTTTCATTCATCTGCTGATGAACATCTAGGTGGCTTTCAGGTCCTGACTATTGTAAATATTGCTACAATGAACACTGGGGTGCAGGTGTCTTTTAAAATTGTGATTTTCTCAGTGTATACCCAGTGGTGGGATTCCTGGGTCATATGGTAGATTTATTTCTAGATTTTAAGAAATCTCCATACTGTTCTCCATGATGGCTATATCAGTTTCTATTCCCACCAACAGTGCGTGAGGGTTCCCTTTTCTCCACATCCTCTTCATCATTTATTGTTTGTAGATTTTTTGATGATGGCTATTCAGACTGGTTTGAGGTGATATCTCTTTGTAGTCTTGACTTGCATTTCTCTAATAATGAGTGATGTACCTAAGGAATTTTGTTCAACACTGAAGGGAAATATCAACTTGTACACTCTGTCTTACTTCTTTGATGAAGCCTTCCTATCTTGTCAGCTAGGGCTGCTATAACAAACTACCAAACTAGGTAGTTTATCCACAGTTAGCTTTCTGATCTTATAAGGATATGAATCCCATTCATGTGGACTATACTCTCAAGATTTAATTTCATTCTGAAAGCCCCATTTCCAAATATTGCCCCATTCAGTTTAGGGTTTTAGCATATGCAACATTAGGTCCATAGTCTCTGTAGGGCCTCTGGGTCAACTAGATTCTGCCCATTGCCTAAGTGTGTGCATGGGGAAATACCATGTAGGAAGAATTTCAGATTAAAGTAATCAGGGTTACTGGTTTAACAGGAAGCCACCATGGGGTCCATTGAAAGGAGCCTGAGAAATATCTAAACATAAACTAAAAAAACAAGAAATCCTGAAACCTTGTTTTATACAGGAAATACAGCACTCAGGAGGGACTGGGAGAATTCTCAAGTCTCATTAGGTGTCAATATGATTTTTGCAGGCCAAATCTTAGGGTTTTGGAATGGTTAATCAGTGGAGAAGAAAAGGAAAAAGCAAAAAAAAAAAAAAAAAAACAAACCCACAAATCCAGCCTGCTAATGGAGAAGGGACGAATGAAAGACAGGAAGCTAACCAAGGGGCCTTCACCGTGACACTGGCTCTGCACCCATTCTCTCTGTGGTTAACCAGACCTTCTCTGGTGCTATGGACCGAACTGTGTCCTCCCAATATTCACATGTGGAAGCTCTAACCCCCAGTGTGACAATTACTGGAGACATGATCTTTAGGAAATAATTAAGATTAAATGCAGGTGGGATTCTTCTCTGATAGGACTATGGCTTCATAAGAAGCAGAAGAGATCTCTCTCTCTCCACCATGTGAGGGTACAGAAGGAAGGCAGCCATTTGCAAGCTAAGAAGATGGGCTCCAACCATGTTGACACCCTGATCTCAATATTTTAGCTTCCAGAAAAGTTTCTGTTCTTTAAGTCACATAGTCCAGGGAATTTTGTTATAACAACCTGAGGGAGAATACCTGGAATATTATGTAATCAGTTCAGTTCAGTTGTTCAGTCATGTCTGACTCTTTGCGACCTCATGAATCACAGCACACCAGGCCTCCCTGTCCATCACCAACTCCCGGAGTTCACTCAAACTCATGTCCATCGAGTCAGTGATGCCATCCAGCCATCTTATCCTCTGTTGTCCCCTTTTCCTCCTGCCCTCAATCCCTCCCAGCATCAGAGTCTTTTCCAATGAGTCAACTCTAACATCAGGTGGCCAAAGTATTGGAGTTTAAGCTTTAGCATCAGTCCTTCCAATAAACACCCAGGACTGATCTCCTTTAGAATGGACTGGTTGGATCTCTTGCAGGCCAAGGGACTCTCAAGAGTCTTTTCCAACACCACAGTTCAAAAGCATCAATTTTTTGGCGCTCAGCTTTCTTCACAGTCCAACTCTCACATCCATACATGACCACTGGAAAAACCATAGCCTTGACTAGACAGACCTTTGTTGGCAAAGTAATGTCTCTGCTTTTTAATATGCTATCTAGGTTGGTCATAACTTTCCTTCCAAGGAGTAAGTGTCTTTTAATTTCATGGCTGCAATCACCATCTGCAGTGATTTTGGAGCCCCAAAAAATAAAGTCAGCCACTGTTCCCCCATCTATTTGCCACGAGGTGATGGGACTGGATGCCATGATCTTCGTTTTCTGAATGTTGAGCTTTAAGCCAACTTTTTCACTCTCCTCTTTCACGTTCATCAAGAGGCTCTTTAGTTCTTCTTCACTTTCTGCCATAAGGGTGGTGTCATCTGCATATCTGAGGTTATTGATATTTCTCCCAGCAATCTTGATTCCACCTTGTGTTTCATCCAGCCCAGTGTTTCCCATGATGTGCTATACATATAGTTAAATAAGCAGGGTGACAATATACAGCCTTGATGTACTCCTTTTCCTATTTGGAACCAGTCTGTTGTTCCAAGTCCAATTCTTACTGTTGCTTCCTGACCTGCATGCAGATTTCTCAAGAGGCAGGTCAGGTGGTCTGGTATTCCCATCTCTTTCAGAATTTTTCACAGTTTATAGTGATCCACCCACTCCAGTACTCTTGGCTGGAAAATCCCATGGATGGAGGGGCCTGTTAGGCTGCAGTCCATGGGGTCGCTAGGAGTCGGACACGACTGAGCGACTTCACTTTCACTTCTCACTTTTATGAATTGGAGAAGGAAATGGCAACCCACTCCAGTGTTCTTGCCTGGAGAATCCCAGGGACGGGGGAGCCTGGTGGGCTGCCATCTATGGGGTTGCGCAGAGTCGGACACGACTGAAGCGACTTAGCAGCAACACAGTCAAAGGCTTTGGCATAGTCAATAAAGCAGAAATAGATGTTTTTCTGGAACTCTCTTGCTTTTTCCATGATCCAGCGGATGTTGGCAATTTGATCTCTGGTTCCTCTGCCTTTTCTAAAACTAGCCTGAACATCTGGAAGTTCATGGTTTACGTATTGCTGAAGCTTGGCTTGGAGAATTTTGAGCATTACTTTACTAGTGTGTGAGATGAGTGCAATTATGCAGTAGTCTGATCATTCTTTGGCATTGCCTTTCTTTGGGATTGGGATGAAAACTGACCTTTTCCAGTCCTGTGGCCACTGCTGAGTTTTCCAAATTTGCTGGCATATTGAGTGC